>NW_020170520.1:6180-93342 GCF_000524195.1 Echinococcus granulosus | reverse complement strand
GGTGAGAGTAGTAACTAGTGTGAAATCCGCACGAACGGCGAAACTGAGAAGTCAACCAGTTTACTAGGCGTAGTCGCTAACTCCTACATAGTCGGATGAGGATGCTCCCCTGAGAACTAGGAGAACGATTTCGACTGGGGCTGACTAGCTATCATCACTGCTGTTGCCTGGACGGCCTTAGGATTATCAAAAAATATCCCACGCAATTTAAGAATCCATTTTTGGAAAAGAGAAGTGGATTTGAAGGCCCGTAATAATTGAAGGCCAATAAAAGGACGCAAATCTCCCTGCATAACCACGAAATCGGCTGATGAAGCTTAGGAGTCGGACATAACGGAGTGAGATGGCCAAGTCCCAAGCATGAGCGTTAAACAAGGCGAAATTAATAGGTTTTCACAGGGAACGATTCACCAAACGTTCAAGTGAGAGAGAGATGGTGTGTTTTACCCGCAAAGGAACAATTCGCTGCGTAACCAGTGCCACAGCAGCAAGCGTTCCACCTTCCGATCTAAACAAGGGATCACTTTCATCCGCCTTAGTCCTCCCTAATTCGATCACTAAAAATGCCCAAATCCCCGTGGGTCTGGTGTGCGAACCCCAAGGCGGGTACTTAAATCAGTGGTGAGAAAATTATGCATCTAGGGGCAACTAAAAAGCATCAAAAAATGCTACCGCCCCTTCCCCCTAGTTTTCTTGATGACTGCGTGCACAGGCTAATTGACAGGCTGTTGTACAACAAACAGGCAATGGCGACGCCACCATTTGTGGAGAGATCAGCCAGTAGGAGCACGAGAAATGAAGACAACGAAAGTACCCAAGGCGCGGGCAGCACGCCAATTGTGTTTACCTGCTCAAGCAGACACACACGCTCTCCTCCATCACCATCGCGCATGTGCATCCAGACGGATACACGGTCTCAATCGGGCTACTTCGGGCCAACGAAATAGCTCAAGCAAGAGAAGAGACAGAAGTTGGGCAGGCAGGGGGAGGGGTGAACTTTTTATTAGTTTAAAAGGCACTTTCAAGGTAGCTTTTGACACGATCCGGAACTTCATAAAATTTCAATTGCTTGATTTATAATGAACGATGGCAATGAAGACATACTGGAAAGACTAGACGATCACGACACTTTTCCAAAGGCAAACCGAAATCCACTACCAATGGATTAGGTCACAGACAGCACAAAGGAGGATGCAAAAACTCCTTTAATTACTATGAATGCTGATGTCGAAGCAGAGCTGAGCTAGAGATGGGATGACGTGAATCCGCGATGTGCTTGTATAAGTAAAGGGCAGAAAACGATGAAAAACATAAATGAGTCCAAGACATATAATCAGATTAAAGAGGAACGAAAAGATATGCCTCCCCTCCAAAAAACACTTGTGCACAAGGCAGGGATATTGGGGAATGATGAGGAGGCGAAGCGAGTGAAACGAGCCTTGGTGTTGAAGACTGAGCATGGGCGTGAGCGCCCTATGAAATATTTTGCACAGTTACTGCCAAATTTGTCGCCACTCCCTCGACAGTAATGAATGGATCAAGGCCTCAGATGACTGATTAATGGATGGATGCTGGGGTTTTGTGATATTCACTTTTTTATACGAACAATGTCAAGTCTGTCCCAATTTTGTCCTATTCACAATTAAAAAAGTGCCTAACTTTTGCTGTACGAATGGATCCCAAAGTAGAACACACGATTCCCCTTAAAAAGAAGAATGCAGGGAAACCATATATTTGGTAAGAAAGGCGAAGTTTGACGTTTTTAAAAGAAGTAGCATGCTTTGCAGACTCATCTTGAACCGATAAAGAGCAGAAAGAAAAAGTCATTAAGAATGAAATGAGGCACAAAAAATGGATCAAAGAAGGCAAAATCGCAGCGTTGAAAAGTGACTAACTTACCGATGTTGGGATGATTAAGTTGCTTCATCACATTCACCTCGCGAAAAAGCTGAAGAGTAGAAAGGTGGGTTAGGACGCCGACACAAAAACTCCAACGATGGAGACATCGAAAGTCAGATGGGCGCGTACGTGTGTGTGTATGTGTACGCAAATTTGCATGAGGATAAACAAAGTGGCCTCATTACAAATGCTCGCCCTCCCATTATGCTAATTGATAAATTGAAAGACCACAAGTGCATTTGCGACCGCGCATGCACACACACACACGCCTCACAAAGCAGCATTTCAACGCACCCCACAGATGAAATTCATGAGCTGAGGCAACAATGCCCAAATACAGCTTTAAAGCGACTTCAAGACGCTAAATGTATGTGACATAAGCGAAACGTTCTTGGGATTTGGGACTACTCAAAAATGCATTCACGCCCAATGGAAATGTGGCATCACCTAAAGTGGGGCCGATGAGAATGGACTTCAAAAAGGGCCATAAAATAACAGTTGGGAAGTTGGTGAGCCACCACCCTCGCCTGCCTGCTTGTCTTCCTTAGCACGCTAAGAGCTTGAAGGCCAGGTCATCGTGAGACGGCAACCAATTACAAGACCGATGAGAATTACGTAAGCCACCGAGCAGCGTGTGGACATGCGCGGCCGGACAAATAGTTGCCGTTACCACTTCCTGAGCTTTGCTTTCGTGAGCATTCGAGAAGGACGGCTGTGAGACGGTGGCGCAGGAAGAAAGATGCGGTAGTATAACCTACCTTGTTTAAACTCGCATGATTGAGTTTCCCCTTGTCGATCACCTTAACAGCAACCTGTAATGGAAGAGGAAAAAGATACCATTGTGTACGCACGCAGTAATAAATGGAAGAGGAATACGGTTAAGAGACATTCCATTCACACAAAAGTAGGGTTGGAGCGGTAACAAGTAGACAGCAAATGAGAAAAGAGCAGCTCCAACTACAGGTACTGCCAACACAAATTTAAATGATCAGATGACACAGGAAGGACACAACCATAATCACTAGAAGTGGTACTAAAAAATAACAGCATTGCGCGGTTTTTAGAACTACCCATGAGGTAAATATCGTAGAAAAACCAGTCTTGATTTATGTAACGTGAGCACTGCTGACTAACTTGAGTTAGAGGAACACTCCAGACACGAAATCGGCCTCCCACCAAGCGCACGTGTGGTCAATTTTTGATATTTCATAAACTGAACCTACACTACTTAATAATACCGCCAAAGAACACTTGAGCGCTTTAATGAAAGATAGTGGGGTAGGAAAAATTTGGTAGTTATTTTAAGTAATGCTTAAATGGCTATGTTCTAAATCCACTGAAAAAAATACCTATTAAGGAGTAAAAAAGTAATGGTGGACCCAAAAAATAGAAAAAGTGCAAAAATTGCTTCCGTACGTAAAAACAACGGGCCTTTTAGTCGTAGGGACTAGGTTATGGTAATAAGTAACGCGAACAGTGTAGCAACGGGAGAGGAGCCTACCTCTTTCTTGGTGGTTATGTGCTGGGCGAGTTTGACCTTAGCGAAATTGCCACTTCCGAGGGTGCGGATAAGTTTGTACTTGCCTACGTGAGGCTGGTCGCGCCAGGCGCGCTTAGCTGGTGGTGGGGCGGCGGTAGTAGGCCCTGTGCTATCACTGGCCAAGCGCTTCTCCGCTCCACCACCTCCCTCCGCAGAGGAATTCGCGGCGGTGGAGGCAGCGCTCTTCCAACTCTCCTCGACCGTGGCATCAGCTGGCGATTGTTGCTGCTGTTGTCCCACAGACAGACCATTCTTAGGGAGAATAAGAAATTGTCATCTCACGTCCGAGCTTCAACAGTGAACACTCATAAATAGCTACGACAGAGAAACACCGTCCTAATATCGACTATTTTCAAACTATTCGGTACTCATAGAGACAAGAGCAACGAAATAGCATAATGTTCCCATTATGCAAATTGGGACGAAATTGAAGAGAGGCCCATATCACATTGTAAATGTCACAATGACATTTGAATGCTACCCAAGTCAATCCCAGCAACAAAAAGAATTCAGGTACATATCAATGCATGACCCGTTTTTCCACTATTATAATGCACAAGTAAATAGTTTACTGAAATGGTCTATTTAAAGCAAGGGAACATCTTGAATAAAAAGTAGAGCAGTATTCAGTTAACATTTTAGATTATAAAAAAACTGACAGGTTCTTTTCAAAAAAGATTTCCTCAAACTATCAGCACTTTAATGCACTCAAAGAAATATAGCATTGGGGTGTAAGCTGAAAGCCTGCCAAATGCTATTTTCGTCACCAACTACACACTAGGGTTTTCGAAACTGATTCAAAATCTTATGAGATCCCAACAGTATCGAGAGAGTATCTCCGGAATTAAGACCATTTGATTCGATTGGTGAAAGCCGTAGAAGTGAATGTTTATAATAAACTGGAAGCAACATCCATCCGATCTTTGCAGTAAGTTTTCAAAACACTGGTTTGACGGTTTTTATTCTGAAGAGCCCATTGGTCAGTTCACCGGTGCGACAGACATCCACACGCTGCAACTATCTCGAAATCAGTACAACCACTCTAGAATGACACCAAAGTCGAAAGCGGAATCCATTTAGCACAGAAATTCCTCTGTTTTGTATGCAGTAATGTAACGTAGAGGAAAGCAATTATGCATAAAAAGGGTGTGTATGTATAGACCGCTTTCAGTTCAAGATTAAGTCAAGTGGTGCATTAAAGTGCCTAAAGTACTTACCAAATTGTTTGATGGATCTACAGGTTGGGCCGATACCGAACTAGTGGCAGCAGACATTAGAACTTCTAAAATCGGTAAAAGACACACATTATTATGCTGACACAATCGTCCTTGCATGCAATTTTATCTGACAATGTCACACAACTTGGAGGAGAGGAGACGTGTTACGGATAGCGATCACACCGTCAATAAATGCTGTCAAAACTGAAACAACCCAAATAAAAACTACGCAAGGCTAGCGCAAAAGAAATGGTACGATAGTTGTGCTATGAAATCCGCAGTCCCTCGGCAGCCCCTGGCCAGTAAAACTAGACGGGACCGTAATTGTACAACACTCAAATCATTTGTTTATAGATTCGCTTGTGACAATTAATGGACAAAGCAGCTTGATCTATGGCAATCACCAAACTGAATTAACTAAATTGGATGCCAAACCTTTAAACACACAAATGTCGAACGTTTATCAAATCAACCCCGAGGCACTATCTGATCTGAATCACGATTTATTGGAATCTATGGGATTACATTTCCCATCATATTCGCAGTAAAGCCAACAATTTTCCTCCAATAAATAAGCCCATTCCTTGAGTATGTATGTCATTACTTTAGTAATTTGAGGCAAGTGTTGGCTAATGACCAGACAGATATTGAAGTGGTAATAAATAAGTACTTACTGGAAAGAAATATTGCCCGGCTATGTTGCATAAAAACCTCTGGATGTAACGACTGCTACAAGACTGCACGCTAAGTCTCCCGTAAGATCACAGGATTCAAATCTACATCGTACTAGAAAAGCCCAATAAACTACGGAAATAATAGTCCAACGATTCCACCAAGCAAGTAGCAGTATAAGCATGAATCTTGAATCAGTTTTTAATAATTTACAGAACTAACAAAAAGTCACAAACAAGCCAAATAACTTCATCCAAGTAAAATTAAAAACCGAGTCAGAAATATTTTCCCGGCTTTTTAGTTTAGCATAGAAGACATGAAACACACAAGCAAACATTCAACAATTCCATGGATTCCAACATATCACGAGCACACCAAAGCAGACGAAGCATCCGAAGTTCCCTATCCACGGTAAAATATTTGCCGCAATTAAAAACGCTATTAACAGCTATTAGGGGAGCTGGCATGCACTAAGTCAAAAGGGTGATTCCGGAGCAATGACAGAGTCCTCGAAAATACGAGACTTTAAAATGAGGGAAATTAGTTAAACAACAAAGCACATATGATAACAACAAGGCTGTTCAAATATGAAACTCGCCCGTTGAAATCACTACTCATCAAACACGAACTATTTAAAGGTGGAGCTAGTATAAGACAGCAAAGTGATAGAGCAATAATTAATGGAGGGTAAAGCACGGTGCTTTTGAAACTCACTATAAACAATGACATCAAACAAACCCAAAACACAATCCTGACGGAGGCCGTTGCGTGAACCGCCTAGTGAATATTTACATGCCTATAAACAACTCAGCCAATAAATAAAGCCGTCTATGATAAGTTGCAGTAATGGTTTTTAAGTAGGCTACGGACGATTATATTTACTATTTTAAGCAATAAAATTGTTAATAGATAGGCGAAACTAATTAAGATGTCGATTCAACCGATCTGCTAGGTAGCTATAGGCATGGAAAAGTAAAGAAAAGTAAAGAACTTTATGATGGACGATTAAAGTAAAAACGATTAAGCAGTTCTGTTTGTTGCTAATTTTTTGATCATCACGGTATGAACTTTAAAATACTTGACGTAAATCATTAGGAATCTGTTGGAGTAAGAATAACTTAATGTTAATATATTAATGCTGCAAGTTGATTTTGATTTATTACATATTGCATTTCCCTAGCTTTGTGTTTTTAAGACCTCTTTTTGGGGCATCAAACCTTATAAAGGAAAATTGTGGAAAGTAGCCAACACAATCCGTTGACTTAAATATTCCAGTAATTGGATTATTGTAGCGTCCCAAGACTTCCCTAAAAACGAAGAAAGACACTATACTCGGGCAGAATATAAATATATTCAGCACAGAGAAGGTGGCTGGGCTACTGGCATGGCCCGATGGCCAGCCCACCCAGCGAAGTACAAGGGGGCTAATTCAAAGTACAAAAGTGGCGTCTCGCCAATACCGAGGTATAAACCACCATCGTATCACATTATTACACAGCTCTTCAAGGCTTCCTTAAAGACAAAATAAGTTATAAAACCAGAGTAGAACATACATACTAAACATAGAGTCCGGCTGAGAGGTTGCTGGCATGGCCCAGAGACTAGCTTACCTATCAAAGGTAAAATGGCCATAACATAAAGTTGTCCTTTGCCAAAAACCCCGAGTTTAACAACCTACTTGTGCCCCACTTTCTCTCTTCTTCTGGGTGTCGCCTTCGATAGTCCCCTTCGTTAACCTTCTGCGTCAGCCATCACAGTGTAGTCATTGCTGTAAGGAAACCACCCACTCCATAACCCTGTCAGTCATCTAGTTTGTAAGCAGTTGAGGAGATACTTTCCCGCAACTTCGCTGACTTTCCCTTACACCTGATCAGGATCTGCATTTTCGTCCTGTACGAGAAATGGAGTCGGGAATGGGGTAATGCGCTGGTTATTACGCGTGTCCAAACGTAGATGTAGGAATACCGGCCTAATGGCATATTCATGTAATGGAGGACAGGATTTAGCACAGTTCCATGGGAATAAAGTTGTGCGTCTGTTCCTCCTTGCTAAATTTTTCTGACACCAGGGCTACTCAGTCATATTCATCCGGATTCTGCCCTGTTAGTTGGAATTTGGAGGAGGCAGCACGAATTCATCTTATCGATGTCTTTATGCAGGCACGGAACTGTCCCAGGTGACTCAGGGTTAGTGTCGTTTTACTTGTTAGTGGCTTTCCTGCAGAACACTAGGCTGGGTTGGTTGCCGAAAGTTGAAGTCGAAATTGGCTCTTCTGTTTTAGGTTGTCACCGATTCTCCCATCCGTAGTATATATACATCTTCCGCCCCAAGAGGTTTATCAGACAGCAGTTTTGAGCAAGAGTGCTGTCCATTAAGATCGAATTCGCTTTCAGCCGTCCCAAGACTTCCCTAAAGGCGAAGCAGTACATAATATTAGTGCAGATTACACACATTCAACACACAGAAGAAGTTGGGCTACTGACAGATCGAGAGGTCGTCTTACATAACGGAGGTACGATCGCCAAGGCGCAAAGTGTTCCCTTACCCAAAACCGAGCTTTAAACCTCTAACATATTACATTCATAGTAAAGGCTGGAGACTTAGACCCAAAGAGAATAGAAACTAGGATAACGTGATACAGGATAGGTTGGTATTTTGTTTAGCTGCATGTTTAACGACACAGACCGTTCACTTTTTACAGATTGCATTTCACATCTACAACTTGGCCTTTCGGCCATGCTCTGTTACAACACTTCGGCTTGTTACGATTTTGAGGAGATTCGAGACGCTGCTTTGATAGCAGTGCTAGGTGAACTCGACCTAAAAGGTCAACTGCCTTGATTTTTGTAACTGAATGCTATGCCTGCCACCTGCCGCGGATGGATGAATCTGTTAAGTCTCCCAACATAAGTACAAAAAATGATGTCTCCCTTTAGCAATTGCCTCAATTCCGTACTCTCCAGGAGTGTTATAAATAAATAAAGCATTACTATGCTTGAACTATTATAAAAGTCCATAATAGTGCTACCTACGGTAGCCTACTTGAAATTATTAAATACCTAAACAAGCTATACTCCTCTTCGCTACCAAAGTTTGAATTTAACCCATCTAGACGGTACTGAAGTGGGACCAAAGCAGTGAAGAGGAATGGATGTGAATGAGTAGCTCCGCATGAAGCAGACCCACTTTTGGGCAATATACCTGTGGCTAACAGTTGGTGTGGAAAACGGTCCCCACGTAAATCATTGGCCTTTCTCAAGAATTCGAAAAATGGTGGATTTCCGCTTCCGCAACGTAGTTTATAAATAAAACAGCTCCAGTGGTATTCGATTTCAGTGCCACATTAGCACTGCATCAAATACTTCCTCATATAAATGAAATGCTAATGACTGGCATTTTGATATCTCGTATTCAAAGCGCCGATTATGTTGCGGTGGGTGAAGCGGAAGACTAACCAAAAGGATCTTGGACAAAGTCATTCAAAAGGAGAGGAGGACTGTGTAGAGATTTGACCTTTTGCTTAACTACGTTGACACTTCAGTCGACACACCACACTTCCGCTCTGTAGTATGACTTTTGGGCTATGGTAATAGCCTCTCAGCTCCTACATCTCTACTAATAGCAACTTATAGCAGAAATTTGAGATGTTAGAAGATAAAATTTGTGGTAATTCGTGCTTGAAAAAATATTAGTTGGCAGAACATCGATACTTATAGCTCCCCAAGACTTCTCTGAATACGCGAGAAGAAAGTAATTGGATGGAGTTGTGTAATATCAACGTATTGTAGGACTGGGGCTACAGACATAGCCCGAAGACCAGGCGGCTTTGCACGGGTACAATGGCGGAGTACCCCAATTCCCTTTATCAGAGCCGAGAGCTACTGGAACTTCCCTAAAGACAAGCGAAAACAAAGTACTAGGAGAGAGTATACCTATATTCGAAATACCGTAGGGCTTGTTATAATTGCAAAGGAATGGTGACGGGGCGACTAAGTAGTCCTTTTACCATAAACTCAAATTAAACAAATAGCCAACGTAGTATGCTATTACTTTCCTGCTAATGTTATTACTGTGTGGCACTCCAAGTCTTGGTGAGGTCAAAATAAGCCAAAGCAGTGTCCAGAACACTTATCGGTGCCGAACATTAAGACCATGATGCAGAGATGGAGCACTACCTACAGAGATTGAGTCCGTGTAGTTCTGCACAAACTTAGAATATTTAGTTAATACACATATATATATGCAGGATGTTCTTAACATAGATATCTTCCAGTATGCAAATAAAACGCTTGCTTAGTTAAATAAAACTTTGGTGTGTAAAGTGGATGGATCAGATCAGTCGCTTGATTGAGGAAGCGTCACCTATCTTTTAAGAACCAGTGAACGCGAATCACTCGCAAAATCTTATGTTGCCAAAGCATAAGTTTTGTTTCCGGCTTGAGGGTCAATGAAGCAAGTGTAATACGATAGTGGTTTATCCCTCGGTACTGGTGAGGCGTCACTATTGTACTTTGAATTTGCCCTCCTGTACCTCATTGAGCGGGCTGGACTTCGGGCCATGCCAATAGCCCAGACACCTTCTCTGCGCTGAGTATATATTCTGCCCGAGTATTTTGTCTACTTTCGTCTTCAGGGAGTCTCGGGACGCTACACAAAGTGATATTGTGTGTGGGTATGTACCACAAATTACCATTTTGGAGTTCCCAACAAGGATTTTTTATTAGTTTGATGCATTACAAATTTGTATTATCCTAAAATGCTAAGGTTTACTTCTGGTAAGCAAATTAACACTTATTGAAAAGGGAAAAACTAAAAGATCATTAGCAAATTTCCTGCATCAGCACTCATATAGGTATCAGAAGGTTGTGTTTTTACGATGTAGCACGCCCCGCTAGTTTTGTTATTTTGTGGTTATTCTAGTGGTTTTATAAGAATTAGTTATGTGTGCATTGACAATAGTAAAAAAGGCACCAACTAACCGAAACATGGGTTTTTTATTGCTTGATGGATGCAAATGTGACCCAAACCCCGATGTTACCGCTGCTTGTTAATTAAAAACGCCTGAAAATTGGCACAAATATCTATTACCATGCTATGTTAAGGTAGACGAACTTGTTGTTTTAAAGCATGATGTTGACACTGATTTGGTCGAGCTAGGCCGCACCTTTCCGTGCGTCGTGTGCAGACGATGGATAGCACGGTGCCTGCCTCGAGTTCAAAAGGTGGGGAGCCTGCTCCTCTCCTTATTCACAAATTTGTCCCCTCGCGTCCCAAAGTTGAATTACTCGAAGGTCTTCCAGAACCGATCATATAGTACACCTCTTTCCTTGGTGATTCTGTAGTAACGTTGTTTCATCGGTGGACCTGGCTTGTCCGATTGAGTTAAGGAAAGTTGTTATGTACATCAGAAATGCCGAATATAATCCGAGGCGTTTCACTGGATGCGTCATCAGACTTCGAGAACCGCGCGTAACTTGTCTGCTTTTTAGTACTGGAAAAATGGTTACTACGGGCGGCAAATCAGAAGAATCAAACAATTTGGGCGCTAGGAAATGTGCTCGTGTGATACAAAAGCTGGGTTTTCCTGTAAGATCAACCTACTACTTTATCAGTCTGGTACCTTTATTCTAGGTACAGTTCAATAATTTTCGAATACAAAACGTGGTTGGAATAGTCGATCTGAAGTTCCCCATTCGTCTTGAAGGTCTGCTTATGGCCAATGAACAAATGTCCCAGTAGGTTATCTCTTCAAAGCCATGCTGCGGCACTCTGTACCTTTGCTTGAGTGCCTTTACTATTAATATTTAAGCTTCTTGTACATACTTTACCAGTCCATAGCGTTTATAAAGTCTTTTTGTGGCCTATAGGTATGAGCCAGAAATTTTCCCTGGTCTTATTTATCGGATCATTAATCCAAAATTGGTATTCCTAATCTTCGTAAATGGGAAAGTTATCATAACCGGTATGTCACTTCTGGTTTCTTGGATATTCCTTCGTTTCATTTGCCTTAAAATAGTGCTCCTTCTTAAGTAATACACGGTTAGATATTTTCGTCCTTCCCTTTGAGACTTGTACATGGTGAATTTTAAATGAATATATCCCGGCCACCACATCCTATTGTCCCTTAGGGTTCTTTTGGTTTTCTATTTTAGGTGCGAAATCAGTGGAATTGGTTTACGAGGCTTTGAACAAAGTATACCCAGTTTTGAGGAACTTTAGGAAGATGGCTTGATTCCCCTATCTCTTACATTGTCCTATATATTCTTGCACTAATTGTTCAGCTACGTCTGGTGTGCTGATGTAATTCCACTTTTTTTGTCTCATCCGCGACAAATCGAGCCAAGGAGCCCCTGTGTTATCAACTCAGGTGGCTGGAGGTTCTTGATGTACATTAGTTGGTCAATGGGGGAGGGTTTAGGGGTTGGTCGCCATGGCAACACCGGGGAGCACTGATTAATGCTCCGGGGGAGGGTCGTTTTTGCCAAGGTGCGCTGTAGGGAGGCCTGGGCGGTTGGGTACGGCAAGAGGCAAGAATGGGGTGGGTGTAGGGCTGGTCCGCGCAGGGGGAGCTGTGCCTAGCAGATACCGTGTAAAACGCTAAAGGCTTACCATTCGGTTTCGGCAAAGGGCTGCTTAGGATCCTCCGCCGTTGCACCTTCGTCGGATGGCTCGGCCTCCGGGCCATATTAATAGGCCCAAGCCTTAGTTCAGGTCAATCTAAACGATTCTGTCAAAATACTGCGTCTTTGTTCGTTTTTAGAGATGTCTCAGGGCACTGTAATTATGCACCTTTGGTTTCGAGTGAGTTCTAGTAAATAGCCCTGTTAAAGCATTGGTTCATTTAGAATCCGGCGCCAAAAATGTACAAAAGGCTAACTTTTTGCCCTAATTTTACCAAAAATTTTGAATTCCTAACTATTCTTGCATTTACTTTTGACTCTGCGGGGCTTTGTTTGAATTTTTAACCTTTTGGTGTAGCGTTTACTTCGTGCATGTCACAAGGGATGGTAAGCCGATACTTAGCTCTACTTTTTTGCAAACATAGGCGAAGCGTACAAAGAAGGTTGGTATCGTTGGTAAGTATGGCACTCGCTATGGTGCTTCATTGAGAAAGACTGTCAAGAAAATTGAAGTCAGTCAGCACGCAACTTACAATTGCAATTTTTGTGGGAAGGTAGTGTTTCTTGTTTAAGCTACTATATCGTTAGGAGGCGTTAAGGCGTAAAGCTGCTGGTATTTGGGCATGCAAGCGCTGTGGAAAGCAGATCGCCGGTGGAGCTTATGTTTGCAGTACGACAGCTGCAGCCACCACCCGTGCCGCTATTCGTCGTCTTCGTGAAACTCTTAAGGCATGAAGTATTTTTATAATATACCTTCTGAGACGGGTGCCGTCTTATCGCTCTCGGTAATTTGTGGTGTTACTGCGTTACTGAGTTTTCCCTTCTTAACATCCCGAGTAGTTTGTCCTGTCATTATTGCTTTAACATGGTAATCGCTAGCCGGACAGGCCCCTTAGTCTTTAATGCTTGGGTATTGTTTGCACACTTCTTTGCTCTCACCTGCGCCCTGAACGATTTACCCATAGTCAAGGTCTGTTCACGATGTTTTATGCTTGTCTACTCTACGTTCTTGCTGGGTCTGAGCCGTAGGGTGTGGTAGTCGTTCTCGTGTGGGTCGATATTGGCTCGTAGCATATGCATTTTGGCATTGGATGTCGGCCGATGGTTTGTAACTTTTACTACGCCTTCAACATTTGGGGGCTGTCGGACGCGTTGCGTCCCGGCGTTGCGGAACTCTTAGCTGGTGTATGCTTTGTTTTTCGTCGGTGCGAATAGATGTGCCGCTCCAGATTTTTTTGATGCCACTATTTTGAAAGTTTGTTACTTCGTGGTTGCCGTCTGCGCGGCAGAAATCAGCAGGGCAAATTCACGTCAGTCTGCCTCACGAGTCTTTGCACATCGCTGTTCTCATTTAACGGTAGTCAGTTTTTTATTTACAGGAGATTGGTTTTCGCTGAGTTCTTGTGGTGTGATCCCGTCGTGCCTTCTATGTGACAGTTAGAGGTCGTCCTGTCCAAGTAGCTGAGACGTTACTGAGGTTTCCCTATTCGTTGGTCGTTTGTAAAGTTGTGACTACACTGCGTAAGGGTAGCCGATTTGTTGAGCTGCGTACCCTGTCTGAACAATGGAACGCGCTTCCGGTTTGGGTGAGTAAGCACAGCGGCGCCCTTATCCGAATGTGACAGCCCCGAGATGCCTCTCAAGTCCTGAGCTTGTACCTTAGGAACTGATCTGTCGTCTTCAACCTTGAATCACGACAGCAGTACACGCCCAAATCGAGAAGTACCGAAAAGGGTCAGAACGGCCAAACACGGTTAGCGCGAGTTTATACTCCTGGACCTCCGTCTAGGACGATTGCATTCGATACAGACCGATGACAAGTCTGGAGTTCGAGGTGAAAACCCCAACCCTGCTTACTTTGAGGAATTATAGTGAGGTGATCCTGCATGCTCCAACAAATGCTAACGAAACTAACAGGGACGACTGATGAAACAATGTATTCATAAAATTAGTAAAATCAACAATAATGACCAAATCAAGGAGGAAGGGGAGAAATAAGGAAATTCAGTTAAGGATGGTGCGTTCATTAAAGACGCGGTCGCGCTGGGCCTCAATACGGCCCTTCCAACGTGACTGATGCTCGCGGGCCCGGCCAACCACTGTGCTGACTCCTCTCCGTCCCACTGTACTTCTGGATCCGGAAGCCTCCTCGCCACTGGCTTCTGTCGCGGCTAGAGAATACCAAATATGATGGTAAAAGGATTGCCAACGATTTTGAGATTTTTCATGGACGACAAAGTAAGACTTGTAGCCGTGCAAAAGAAATATCCTTAGGAAAAACACAGTTTGTTGGGCAAAACTAAGGAAATCGCTCACTAAGGTCATCATAGTCGTTATTTCTTTGAGACGGTATCACGTAGCTGCGAAATGTGCGTATGGTTTTGGGTGGTACAAATAAATTTGATTGAGCAGAATCCAGTAAGTTTTTGCGACCACGTGATGCGAGAAAAGGTTCCAAAATGAGCATAAACACAAGGTAAATTGAGAGGGTCGATAGCATGACAACAATCATTATTACAACAACCTACAAGAGTTAGAAGTAGACAGCACATACCTTGATGGTTGTAGTGTTCCGAACTTGATACTTACAATCACAATAGGGACACAGATCAGACTTATTTTCCAACATTATGGGACAGGTACTAAAATTCATTAGAGATGAGAGAGTATACCATTTATCAGACGAAATTGATTTGACGTAGACTGATCGTTTCGGTTCTGCTGAGGACTCATTCGAGATTTTTGGAACGGAATGATCAACGCAAACACATTTACATCTTGCATCTTCATAAATTGCCTCTACGCAAATGGCAAAAGTTAAGGGCACCAACACCCACAAGCACCGTTGCAGCATCTTCAAAGTGTGCTGGGAGCAAATTAGTGATTAAAACGAAATGCATAGTGTGCGCATTTATTTGATTTGTTAATTTAGGATTTTTGATAAACCAATTACTGGCGTCATTTATGTCTATAATGATTCTTCTGGTTTTTTGGTATTGCCCAAGCTAAAATGATGAATTATATGCTCCGAAAATTTGTAAAAGTCTTCATTAATAAAAGTATTATTCTTTTGTTTCGACATTAAACTGATTTAAGAGATCGGTTGTTCTAGGCCTATGGTGAGAACCATGATACTCGTTTTGGAGGTTGAATATCCTATACTTCTTGTTCTACAAAATGTGAAAATATTTGCTTTGCTTTAACAGTTTGTTTTTTGTTTTGCGTCCGGACTATAAGTATGCTAGAAATTCTAGTCCATGAAAGAAAATTTTGCGTAAACTTCCAAATCTATTTTGAAACCTGGGGTGTGTAATTAGATTAGGCCCTTTGCTCCATCCGTACATGGGTTTGAATATTTGGTGTAATGTAATGTCACTAAAATGAAAACTGCGTGGATGTTAAAAGTCTTACAGAAAAGTGGGTTTTTTGCCCTCCAGGGGATTAAATGCTTTCGTCCAGTCGTTATTGAAGTTCGACCCGCCCACCTACTTCTCATAAAGCATGTTTGTACAAATGCGCACTGCTATGTAAACAAGGTGGTGGTGCTTTTTGACCATAAAAGCGCAAAAGGTATTAGTTATTTAAGCGATTTCTTATTTGTTTTTTGTGCATGACTAATGGCTTCAAATGTTTATTGTTTTTAAAGCTCCTGGATTATGGCACGTAGATGCCTCTGCGAGTGCGTAGCGCTTGAGCTCAGATTTTAATCCTGCCAAAATTGTACACTTGGTATAGTGGACTGTTAGTAGAAGTGAATTAAGGACAACTATACCTTTAGCTCTTATGACCATAATGCTGTGGGATACAGAAGTTATTTTTCAATGATAAATGTTACAAAGAGCGTTTATTATTAGTTTTATTCGCGATGTTTTCACTGCTTCTTCACTTATCCTAAGTTTTAAATATACCCCTGATGTTATTAAAAAGGAAAGGAAATGAGTCAATTATACAGCCATATGGCCACACTAACGTCCTTTTGGGAAGAACATAACACTAAGTAGATTCTTATGGCCACTTCAGACGCAAATCAACCCCACATGTGTGTGTCCCTTATCGTCACGTTTACACTGCACTTATTGCTACTTTTTATCACTTCATTTGAGGAAAAATGGGACTGGAATAGACCGAATACTTCGCCACTGTTCTTTTTACTATCCACGACTATAGCGAACTATGAATTCCCAAAATATCCGGATAATTAAGGCACTTCTTTAAGTGCTATATCGTTAAATTTGTAAATCAAGACCCATTTATATGAGCAAACGAATGGAACATTTGCTTCAATCTATTAAGATTAAATTAAGTCAATCTTAAATGTCCCTAAATTTATTACTTTGACACATTTATATTCAGGTAATTTATGGGTCTTGGATTATGTACTTCTACTCTTTCCACAGGCCTTGCAAGTGTAACTTCCCGAGACTTCCCCAAAGAAGAAGGAATTAATCATACCCTGGCAGAACGCATTGATATGACATTGTGAAGGGCTGAGAGGCTACGGGCATGGCCCGAAGGCTAGTTCACCCTACTAAGGCACAGTGGCAGGTCACCTAAGTGGCCCCTTCACCAAAATCGAGAGTTAAACATCCGACGTGCTGCAGTAAGGCATGCAAGCAGGAAAGTAGCTTTTTCATAAACTCACAAAATAAGCGGTTTTGTGTCGCTAGCGTAGAAACTGTGAAAATTCGTGAGGCAGGAAGTGCAATAGAAACAAGTGAAATAGCACTACATTGCCACAATTCACGTATGTAAGTTGACCAGCAAATAATGTAAGCTTACGCCTCCCCTGACAACATTCAAATTGCGTATTACGCGTACCCATTATGTAGAATCAGGCCTGTAGATGATTAAACGCTGAAAAGTGATCACAGCTTCGGGTATGGGACAGGGATTGCAAAGGATAATTGTCCTTCCAATGTGATAAGCATACAAGATATGGGAAATTCACATCGGTACTAGATAAAAGGCAGCAGAAGAGGGAGGCAAACCAAGTGGAATCGTACTGCAAGTCAACTTAAGAGTGACTTTGTCATAAGAAAAGGCTCATCACCTCACAGGGAGTTCCCATTATGCCCCTAGCTTTCAACGAACCACTTCAATCAAGCTCTGAAGAAATACCAAAAGGCATTCACAGTAGAAGGTATTTTAAATGCTTATATATCATTTTCCCAAGACAAAAAAAAATACATAAACGAATTATTATTTACTGAGTAGAATCTGCTCATGGAGGAAGTAAGTACAATGTGAAATTCACTGCTTAATGTATTATCAACTTACGTCGAACGATCTTAAGACAACATTTTCACCCCATCTACTTTAAGCGTACCCATTATTTTTGTTTTCAGTGGGTTCTGCACCATCGAATGACAAAGTGGACACAAATGGGCACTCTCAAGCTGTTCCGATGGATCAAATGAGTGGGAAAATGGAGAGTAAGCTGAGCAGTCACTTAGCGGAACCGAAGCCGCCGATTTGCTTTACATGATACCTGCTAAGTTAAGTGAAACAACGCAAACTGCCTATTAAATGCCGGGAATGAAAGCTGATAAGTGTGCCTAAAACATTCAAAATTTTAGGGACAAATACTGCAATTGTGTTTTTTTAGTTTGGTTGCTGTTAAATCAAAGCCTCATTCCACATGGTAGAAAGAAAAAAATTCTTAGTAGCCATATGTTTTGCCAATCATGCTTACTAACCTTGGATGTACCGCTGAAATTTACACATTTTTATGCGCAAAAGGTGAGTTTAAGAGAAGATTTATTTATTTGGCGCTCATAAAAACGCACTTTAAAGGGTTTTAATTGGAACTACTCATCTGAGAACACTGATTCAATTGTAAACACCCAATAACATAAACTTGAATCCAAATTATTATTAATAAGGATAATAATATTCGAAACTTAAGAGTTTCTGACTGTAGATGAGACAATTAGATCTAAGAGTTACACAAGTCCTTTGTACGCAGGAGACTTTGTTCTATATCTAATTAGACGCCTTGGGACTTAATTCGCATTTTCAAAGAGCACAGGAAATTTATTGCATTTTAACAAATATTGGACGCAAGTATATGTTTCCTATTACTAGCGTGCATTTGAAAGCATATTTTAATTGCTACTAGGAAAATCAGAGTTCGTTGTGCCAACAATGCGAAGCTTAAGCTTGCAAACCTTCACAACTAGGCTTCCTTAATGGTGCAAACGATTAAATCGTCAACTTAAAATAGACACCGCCCACAAAAACTTACAAATTGGTTAAAATGGCACTTCCGATAGCCGGAAGTGCTCTAAGACGCGGGTATAAGAAGGGGCGTTGTTGCTGGCTCCCACTGTAACTCGACCTCGCGATCATGTTTCGCACACTCCATGCGTCAGTGAGCATCATTTTCCTTGCATTCTTTGTGGCCTCTATGCTCAATCTAGGCTACTGTCGAGGTGGGCTCGTAAATCCTTTTCAACCTTCATAAGGCTAAAGTACAATAAAAAAATTACTTTTCTATCGACTTCTTACGCAGGCTATTTTATGAGCTTAAGATTTTGTTACTTACTAAATATTAGTAGTATATTTTCATACAGAATGCGCTAACAATGCTGGTAATTACTTTCCACAGGAAAAATTAGTTACATCAACCGATGCAACCTACCGATTAGTTCTGGTCGATGTCGAGGCTACTTTCTGCGATATGGCTATGATTCCGAAACGGATGAATGCCGTCGGTTCGTTTATGGTGGATGT
The DNA here is from genome assembly GCF_000524195.1 of Echinococcus granulosus. Lineage (NCBI taxonomy): Eukaryota > Metazoa > Platyhelminthes > Cestoda > Cyclophyllidea > Taeniidae > Echinococcus > Echinococcus granulosus. The sequence continues at coordinate 74,662 of NW_020170520.1, read as the reverse complement.
CGCGGCAACAGAAATAACTTCTTCACCTACAAGGAATGCATGAAAAGATGTTATCTGAGGTTTAAATAAATATTGGTCTTTGTGGTTCACCTATTTCTGAGCTGGTGTAAGCTATCCCCTTGTAAATGTGAGGAAGTCAATGAAGGACGATATGCAGTGCAGGTTAAAACATCAATTTAATTAGCTCAAATTAAAAGCGGAACCAACAAAATATGCAGATTCCTCTGAAGAAACAAACACTCCTACGACAGTTTGTTTTGAAGTTTCTTTAATGGAATATTTGCCATGTGAGACACAGGACATTGCATTAGTGGTGTGCGAAAACTGAAAGATTCAGAATTCATACCTGAACACCAAAGTTGAAATGAATGTGGATCAGAAAAGGCAAAGAAAAAAATTAGCTGTCATTCACAAAGCACATGTTGGTACACTGGCTTGGATAGATAAAGGCTACTAATATATGTATCGAAATAAAAACTGGCATGTGCCAGCATGTCATGGTTTGTAGACAAACGAAAGAGCTATGGGAACTAATATTCTGCATTAGAGCACCTGTTTAAGAATTGTTCTGTAAAGTAGAGCCTAGAATGGATGCAAAACCTAACTCCATAAATGGATTAAAACGTAAGGTCACCCTACACTCCTATTAAGACTCATTTTTATGGTAAGTGTGGCAAGAAGGATGGCTTTTGAAGGTCAATTCTGCTTGACATAGAGCCTGGGAAAGTCAACAGGGTCATTTTTAGTTTTGCTAAGTCTCTATGCTAACTGCATTTCTAATGTTGCAAAACCCTTGACCATGGCAAATGGCTTACGAAATGCCTGTTAAAGTGTTGGATTTTTCATGGTGCAAGAGGGAATTGGTGTGATGATTGGAGTTTTTCAACTGCTGCAAAGATAAGGACTTTTTTTTCTATTTTAAATGCACGTGAAACTACTACAAAATTAACAAGTCCAAATATCCCAGAAAGAATCAGTTGTAAGCCTTTAAAATATTTTCACTGAACTGAGGAGCCTCTATTGGAACCTAAGGAATTAAGTAAGTCATTTTAGAGCTCGTCATTCAGATAGTGCAGTAGTCACTTCGTTTCACAGTTTTATCAATTTTGAGACTAGCAGTGATTATCCAAGAGTGTGAAATTATTGCGTGTTCTCTTACGAGAGCACATCATGCTAAGTGTGATCAAGTTTGGATTGTGGTTTGAGGACCCTGCTCTTTCACTTTAACGGTGCACAGACTGCACTGTAAATGATTCTCTGAAAACGAAAAAAAACTTTCGCAGACTCACAGATGGATACATTAGTACTGCAGATCCGCTTTTATTTCATTTTACAATTTACTAAAAGGTTTTAATGCCACCACCCCCACAAGTGAGGTCACATCGATGGCGAGATCAAATTGAGATGCGTGTCACATGAGATGTGGCGTTGCGACACCACCTCCCCTTCTGGATGACACACGACCAGCAGTTGTCACGCATGGTCTGCGAACGTCCGAAACATTTGCTGGGGAGGAAGTGTACCCCATCTGTCAAGTAACTGAAGACAAAAAATTCTGCAAAACGCAATCGAATAAAGACTTTTCCCAAGTAACTAAATGTGAATTGACGAATTAATATCGTTCATAACTAAATACTGGACCTATGGAAGGAGGGATTCTTCCCAAATCATTTCACCTAGCACTGCCGATAAGTGTATTTTTTGCATTTTGATAAATGCCAAGCAAGTACACCAAGCGATCATCAATTTTGTTTACAACTTCCCTAACTTCCATTCTTTAGGGAAAGATTACAAAGGAAGGAAAGATATATAAGACCAAATTTTATTTCGATACGTGACTGTTGGAGCGGATGTGTCAACCTTGAGCCTAAATATACACCTTGGCTGATTTTTTATTCACTTGGCCGAAAATGAACGCCCGACTTCTTCGTGCTTTGACGCCAAGTGCAAGGTGTGCTTCTATAAGTCTTCAGTCTTTTATGCACGAAAATTTTAGGTAAATTTTTCGACAGGCACCTTTTGGGTCACTCCTAAAGCTGCCAAATTTTACGAAGCCAGTTTGACTAAGTGGTGAATCAAGTCGTAGCTATTGCTTAAAGGTATCCAAAATTGATGAGAAGGTATGGGGATAGAACAAGTAGAAGGTAGTAAACCCTCGTTTTAGGAATTTGACAGGCGCACAACGAAGAGATAAAAAAAAGGGGAATTAGTTGTGTCCGCTGCTTCCTTCAACCATACATCAATGATGGACGAGCACGTGGTGCCCCACATTCTCTGCCTGCTTCAAACACCGATGGTTTAACTTTGGCAAGGGAAACAGACGCTGGAAGTAGTTGATGTCCTTCTTGGTACTTATGCCATAGATGTCATACCGTGCATAACACAGGTGGTTTAAATTTACATAGTATGCAATAAGTAAGTAATTTGACAAAATATATCAAAGAGGGACGTGGTTTAAAGAGTCTGACATATTTGGTAGGGTTTTGGAGGAAATTTTTTGCAATAATCACCAATTAGATGTCTAGTTGCTCCGGTCTTCGGTCCAAACTGCATGTCAGCAAGTGTACTATCTAAAAATAAATTGAATCTATTAATTGCTATTTCGCTAAAAAATAAACTTATGCACGTATCCATTCAACGCAATCTCCAGAATCGTCGTCAATTCAAAAACACCTAGATTTTTCTAACTAAAAACACTAGAGTATTATTGCGAAAGACATTAAACTGTTTCACTGGAAAAAAACTGCAAAACAAAAAAACCCTGGTTTTTACCAGTGACAGAACTTATGTACGAGCTACCGACAAGCCAATGATTTGGGACATCGTTGAGTTAAAATGCTTGATTAACAATTAGGCACTTTTGCACACATTTGAACTAATCATAATGCAATACTCTGAAATATTATTAAATAGTTGGGTAGTTTGGTTTATTAGGAGTAGTAAGGCGCCTTAACTTCCTTCTTAGTACTGTCTGGAACAGATACAAAGAGGTGCACAGACTAAACAATTTAGCGTGGTATCACATATCTCGTGTCTTGGGCTAGCCACGGGCTACCACCTTGTTGACTGATTAGGTAAAAGTGATTTGCCCTTTAGCATTATTTACACATTCCATTTGAGGTTGAATAAACACAAACCAGCATGATTGCGGAGCTCATAAAAAAATAAGAAGGGCTACAACGTGCGCTGTCAGTGTTTAACCTCCGGCAGTGATCAGAAATGCGCACCTGACGAGCATTCATTAACCTCCGACAAGATTATTAAAAAGTCCTTTTGAAGCGCAAACTGAACTTTTAAGGAGCTGTAAAATCAGTGGAGGCTTCCGCGATTCAATCGCATGTAAAAGTTCAAATAAATCGGTGACCCCTCTGAAATGGGGAAATAAAATAGGGATCGTAGTTTAGGGTCTCGTGAGTTTCATAATTGTGAAGTGATGGCGCTAAGTACTTCCATTACGCTTTACTGTGATAGTTGAAGTTGTGAGGAACCACATTTGTTGGAATAGCAATCTTTGGTCACGAACAAAGGAAGTTATCGTCAAGTTTTATGACATTTTTAGTGCTTGCTTTAGTTCCAAGGAATCCACCCAAATATTAACTCGGCTTTTAAATCGGCTCACGCAAAAGCTCCTCAAATAAACTGTAAAGGTCACACAGCAGCAGTGTCATTGCCAAATTACCCTCTAGGCAACAGATACCAGGGGATGGCATCAAAAAATTGCAGTCTTCAGTCAAAATTATTGCATAGATAAACCACACTTATAAAGCAACTTATTACCGATGGATATGGTATCTCCACCTTACATATGCTAATGTAATGTAATGTAATCCCAAATGTGGAGGATAAGCGGCTTGATTTCCTGGAAATCAGTCGCCAGTCTGGAAATATTTGTTATAGTGTTAATGAAAGAAAGCACTCAGGCCGAGGTTGAGCATCATTAAAAAACAGGACTGTAAAAGAGACGAAATGGGCTGGCGACGAAGAGAGGTAAGGCCTCGGAAGCCTTAAAGAGATGAGGAAACCGTGTTTTGAAATTGTCCAGTGCGCACAGCCCAGTTCAAAGTGCCTCAAATGTAACCCATTTGACCGCACTGAAACATCTGCTCGCAGGAACAGGATGTTTGCTGCAGTTAATTCGCTCACTTCAAATATTCACTTTCTACTACCACACGCATCCGAAGTGAAGGGAGGATTTTGCCCGAATTATTGCGCAATCATCCCTTCATTTATCACTGTAAATGCTGCTCAAGCGTCTTCACAGTGCTAACATTTATGAATGCCCTCCCTACAGAATGCCGTTGTTAAATTGGGAGTAAAACAAACGACACCTTTTGGTGTAATCGGTTGGAACTAATCCAAATGGTTGGGTATTTGCGATTTTCCTGTTAGCTGTCAAAGTTTATGCAAATTTTGGGTTCTGAAATCATCTATTAAGTTTCATGTGCAGACGGCAAAATAGATTTATTTACATAGATTAAAAGGACAAGGGGTTGGAGGAGAAAAATGAAGGCCAAAACAGCACGCAGTCTGTGTAAACAGTGTCATGTGACCTGAGATGGACGGCGGGCGCGGTGTCTTCACCTCTCCACTGATTGGTTGGGTGCGATACAATAAAAGGCGACTTTCCTCCGAGGCTGGACCAGTTTTTCCATGCACGAAACATGCCTGTCCAAATGAGTCATTGGCTTCTCTGTCTTCTCTTCATTGGTTTTGCATTTTCTTTTAACAATTTTGGTGAGTAGTTGCAAACGTATTTTTAAAAAACCCCCTATTAAACCTTCTGTGTTAAATTTTCATATTATTTGTGGTAAATTCAAGTCATTCATCCTTAATTATTTGGCAACTTTATTTTGATCTTCTGAAGACAAGTTGAACAGCCTTCTCCCAATGTCTGATAATAACAAAAATATTCAAGTACTTGGTTATGGACAAATTTAAAATGGCTTAATGAGGTAGAAAGTTAACGCTTTATCAAATATGAAATAGCTCTTTTTCATTTTAAGATAGCATAAAAATAGTAAATCGTACAGTGTCGGTATTGAATCGGTTAAATATTGTTGATATTTCACAGTACTTTGGGACATAGTGTTCCAGTTCATATGCTTCATTTTTACAAAGTGCTGTCAATAAACCCTTAGAAATGAAGAAGCGGAAGAAAACCACCGTTTGTAGCAGGCAGGGAACCGGGCATTTGCTCAAAATTCCAATACCCTTTCAAATGGGGCATTTCCGAGTTTAGTAGTGCTACACCATTTGACGCGTCGAACCAAGAGAGATTAACCTTTGCATTAAACTGTGGAACGAGTGTGCTAGTACACCTGTGTGATAGCATGGGGCCTTGTAAAAATCAAATGCATTAAAAACACTACGTTTCGGTCATTTCAAAACAGATGACTAATTAGTTCTGCAGGTGCTAATATAAGAAGAGGTAGTTAAGCCTGTGATGCGATTTATTTGTAGAGGTTCCGCCACTATGTAGACCGCAGCTACAGACTGCAAACTGCTGGTACTACCGTCCAAACTATGTCTACAATCACCTCCTTGATCGGTGCATCTGGAGTGGATGGAGCTCGTGCAATTCGAAGCTGAACAGTTTCAAGACCCGTAGGGAATGCGAGCTAATCTGCCTCGGTGGTCGTCGACGGAGCAGTCCGCGACTGCAAGAGAGCGACGAGTACTACTCTCAAGGCTTCTATGGTGAGGTGCCGCAGAAGAGGAGGTACTGGCCCTACGAAGTCCATCCAATTGACTAATTGGAAAATATCATTTGCACCCAACTTCATAAGAGACCGAATTCGCTATAAGAAAAGGACTATTTGGCCCAGTAAACATTCGGATGCATACACACACATACGCGTTGGAACAGTGATAGAAAACATACCAAGCTCATGATGTACTGCAGTTAATGGACTAAAACAACATTATAAAGTATTTTCGCCTACATGCCATACTACGAACTAAAGAAGTATATGAATAAAACGCTACCGAAATGCTGTGAATTGCTGTGAATTTAATTGCGTTGCCGTATGTTGCAGCAAAATCCAACTGCAGTGGGCAAGCATATCAGACGGCGCAGAATGCCAAGTTTGTTGCTTGAATTGCAAAGTAAAGTGCGGTAAGGAATACTTGGGCTGCGGATAAAAGAGTAAATTAAACTGCCAAATCATTGGGTTTACATGACTATTTTGAATCATTTCACACGAACGTTATCAGATAAATCACTGAGATGAAAAGCTTTAGGCACTGAAGACATTAACCTTTTGTGTGAGAATGTAAAATACTGAGTAGCTAAAACGAGGAATCTTTTAACAGCTCAGTGGACCAAAGAAGACCGCAAATTTTGGCTGGTAGTCGGAATGCATCTATTTTGGAGTGCGGATGCGAGAGAGGTCTCGGTACGGGCCTCTTTGTAACTCGGAATCACTGTAGAGTAAGTGAAATAAACTTCAGGCAAAGGTGTGCTCACAGGTTGCAATGTATTATCGAAATTTCACCACTGATTTTACAAGAGAACATGCTGCAGCAGTATTAGTATGAAAGGCAGCTTTGACATGTCAAAAAAACCGACAACTTTGACCTCTGTTGACAAGCTCCACCAAAGGGAATGCGTGGGTGAAGGGCGTCTCAATACTGTGATACCCTTGCCAGGGTTATAAGGGGTGGCAAAAGAAAACACCCAGCAGTACCACCGCACTGGCGAGGCACTCAACGAGTGAGATGAGGGAGGCATAAATGACAGAAGACTGGATACAAACACCACCCTATTGTGAAATAACTAAGAAAGAAAATTGGAAATTGACTTCTGGAATGTCGGAAATGAAATTGTGAATTGCATAAAAGACTGGAAAAGTTCTGCAAAATCACTGCCAAATTTGAGTGTTACAGGCCTATTTAACATCGTTGTAGTGAATAGACGGAGTTTTTTATTTCGACTAAGGAAAGATTAAACTCAAATCACCATGTTTTGCACAAGTTTTCGTAGATTTTGTTACAAAAAAAACAACTAAGGCAAATAAAGCCCACGGTTATAGAGGTATGTAGATCAAGGGTTAATGGAGGCCACACTACGCCACGAATGCTTGACATGCCAGTCGGCAGCACACACTTGGAATGTTTTTAAGCACCGCACAACAGATTTCCTACGACATTAGTAAAGTTTTATTATTGAGGAAATTCACACTATGGAATGGGAATACATCAGCAGGTGGAGATGGCAGAAGCCGTATGGAGACGTTTTTGCAATGCCTGACCACCGACGCTCCCTTTTAACTTCCAATGGTCAAAATATTAACCCGACCCTAAGATCCACTAAAGAGGGGAAATTGTAAAACCTTTGCACGAAAAGAAAGTAGAATTAACTCTAGAAAAAGAATTGGTGGTAATAAGTTTGGTAGAATATTGAGCCGTTCTCTCAGTAGATGTGGCGAATTCACTACCATAAACAAACCTTACAGCGGAGAAGCTCGGAGCACAATCGTTGTGTTAGAACAGAAATTTGACCGTAGAACAAAGGAACGCATCTGCTTGGACTGTATTATTAATAAAATGTGAACAGTCAAAACAATGGAGCAACCAAGTATACACATTTAGTAGTTATAAGTGAAACTGAAGAATCGCAAAAAGCTTCTTAAGACTTCTTCCACAAGGAGGAATGTAATCGTAAATTCTCCTCTTAAAATCACCAATCTTTGGCTACAATCACTTCTGTTTCTAACTTGTTTACTTTCAAATACCTTTCTAGTGCCGAAAAGAGGCGACAAACACCACTTGGAGAAGTACCATTGAGACAAAACAGAGGATGCTGCACAATCGCTCCTCATCCCACCGGAGTAGATAGAGCTCATCCCCAATTATTATCTAGTGTTCAAAAAACCATTCAACAAGCAATTCCCCTTAATACCGTCACAACCGCACATAAAGCAAGCACAATCTTTCGGGAACGAAGTGGCATGCGCACCAGAAGTGTGGGATGGTTAGTGAGTGGAGTGTTTGAAGATAGCCAATCAAATGTTCGCTAGGCTAATGTTAAAACAAAAAAGGAGATCTCTCATCTCGGATCATTCATTCAGTCCGTAAATAATCTAAGGATGTCACGATTACATAAGACGATGAGAGGATCAAGGTATTTGTCACTGGAGGGTAGTTTTGTCTGCTTATGCGCGTAGGTTCCATTTACCTTCAGGTGTGGGCGAATCGACTCGTCTAGCAGATGAAGCGCTGCCCAACGTTCTCCATACCACAATTCCGTGTTATTGAGTCAATAGTGACATAATACGTCATGGAATGAACCTGTTTAAGGCATCCATGGGATGTGGATTCTGCTGCCGTGCCCTCCTCCGACAATACACAACTTTTGCCACATGTTTTGCAGCCTTTGGTAACAAGGCAAAGCTCGAATCACATTAGGAATCACAATAGTGGTGCATTTGATAGACAAGTGGGCATATCTGTGTTCCACGTGGCAATCAGATAAACAGACATACATTTTACAACGTCTTACAAGTGAAGGCAAGCAACTGCAGCAGACTGTGCCGAAAGCTGGCAAACAGTGCTAGCAATGTGACAAACCATTCTGAATACTTGTTCCACACAAACCCAAACATTCTCAAGAGCCTGCCATAGCTTTGTGAGCAAAATTCTGAATTGTGGGTCTGGTGCCTCTTTAACAACTACGAATTGCCACCGGTTACACTTAATGCAAGTTCGCATCGTGTAAATTGAAACATTAAAAAGTTCACTTTACCATTCCAATCACACTGGTGGTGTAATTTCTCCAATTCCACATCGTACTCTGGTGCACGATCAGTCTGTTCGTTTATGACTCGGCTTCATGGAGTTCTCGAAAATAATGCGTGAAACAATGAGCTTCCCGAATATTTCCAATCGGTAGTCGCGATATCAAAAGCAACTTTTTTCCAGCCCATACGATGAACATACTCATGACAGTACAGTAAAATGAAATACTGGCATTTGATTTGACGATATCGTCAAAGGGCGTGCTGCAAACGTGGTGTGTCAGCAGCGAAGGCCCGCCGATTCACAAGAGCTCCTGACTAGCCAATCGTCACAACACCTTGAGCACGAGATGTGTGCGTGTGTGCGTGTGCATATGAAGGTAGACGACGCAACCTAGTCGTCATATGAATTGGTCCGCACCAAGGTAAGTGTGATGTTTTGCGCTATAAAGTAGTAAATTTCTTGCTGAGTAAACCGATCATTGCAAGCCACTATATGCAAACACTTGAATGAAGTATCAGTAATGTGAACAAAAACTTTTTGCAAGGCAGTTGATTTCGTGCAAATGTTTGGAGGCTGTTTGCAGATTCAGTGTTGTGGCACGACCCCCACATGTTGCTGTATGGTAGATCATGCATTTATGCAGGGAGGCGTGCATGCCAAACAAAGTAAAAGATGATGCCAAGTACGAAAGTTGGAAGAGTGGCTTAAAAGTTTAGTGAAATCCGAGGGAAAGTGAAACATCTTTGGGCTGAATTAGCATGACATAAATGCCAGCCTTATCATTTCAAAAGACCACTTGTGAGAGATAAATCTTGAACGGAATACGAGTTGGTTACTTATTTGAATGCAACAATTGCACAGGAGGACAGACGATTGTTGAAAAACAAGACTGTCAACATAGTGTTTCACGCCTGCCACGGTGCTGTATCGCGCGGCCTTGGCATCGACCATCAAAGTGACCGTGTCACACGCGTCATCGGTCGCCACCATGAGACAAAATTTGCAAAGTGACAAAGTGAAAGCCCAGTTATAAATGAGTCTCAAATCGCACTGCTTGGGGCATTCACGGTGTAGGTAGTAACCTTCTCGGTTGGAAGGGGTAACACATACTGTAAATGCCACTTCGACTTCGATGAGGACTGGGATAAACAATCTCCTCCAGGCACAGTCTCGGCATGATCTGATCAAGGTACATCCTAACTCCTATGTCACTCAATACCTGGCTGATGCTGTCAACACGGAGGCTGGCAGCTGCAATACATGACAATCAATGTTGTTTTCAACCTAGATATGGACTGCCGTCTTTCACTCTCAAGTATTTGCCTCCCTGAGGCACACCGTCTCGAAGCTCAATACGAAATTGGCTTCACACGCCTAACGCATTCAACGATGTCGACTTTTGCCGTTTATGTGTTGAATTGCTTTTGACATTTGCCTATGAAATTCCTTAGGTGAATCATGCGAAATGACAGCAAATACGATGATACTTTACACCAATAAGTGTGTAGCCTTTTCCTCCCATTTTTCAGCCAAATGATTCGTGTGCCAAGAAGTAGAGGCAGTAAAATCTGCCTAGCGATCATTCTTTTTGGTGGGTTGATCTTACTCCTGAGGCCTCAATCACCGGAGAACATAGAGCCCCTGGAGTCACGTTTATTCCCCGTCAAAAACGTTGGCACTATCTTGGACGAAAAACAGCCAGATTTCTTTGCTTTGATTACATCACCCAATCATCCCCACTGTCTTGCATTCCGTCGACGCTTTCCCACGGTCACTCAACCCGATGGTGACATGAATGTTGCATTCACGATGGTGGTGCATAAGGACGTGTATCAGATCGCTCGGTTGATGCGCATGATCTACCGAGTAAACAACTACTATTGTGTCCATTTGGACTCTCGCTCGCCTCAGTCCTTCCAAAAGGCAATGGAGGGTATTGCGACGTGTTTTGGACCAAATGTTGAACTGGTGCCAGTGGAAAAACGGGTGGCAGTAAATTGGGGCGACGAGTCGGTCCTGAGGCCGCAGTTAATCTGTGCTGAACAGGCGCTACAAAATGATAACAATTGGGGTTACCTTGTCAACATTGCGGGTCAGGAGTTTCCTCTAAAAACCAATCTCGAATTGGTGGCAGCTCTAAAGGCTCTTAATGGGTCGAACCTTGTTGAGGCAGCTCCGATTAAGAGGTTCCAAAGTTGGGTAAAAAATAGAACACTACCACTCAACGTAAGTTCAAAGTCATTATTACTTTATTCACGCCACTTCAATTCGCATTCCATATGCGTTTGTCTTAGGGAGTATTGTTTGCTCAACTGAGAAGAATGCATGGAAAGTGGCAGCTATAACATTCATGAAGCAGGTGGAACAGGCGGCACCAAATTTAAGAAGAAGAATAATTTTGTCCATTCTCTTTCCCGTCATAGAACGGCAAAATGTTGTGGCCGTTACTTGTGTAATTTGGGAAAAGAGGGCTAATTATTAATGGGACCGCATTGTCTAGATATTTGAGGACTTTTGCATTACAAGGAGGCTTTATTGCTTCATTGTCGTAATCTCCATTTACGTAAACACCCATTAGTTCATCTAAACAGCATTCGAACGAAAGTGATCCTCAACAGTGCAGCAGTGGGAGGCAACTTTGGATGTCCTGTAATAGGGGAGAGTTATGGACGAAAATTGGAAAAACCGAGCAACAGTGTGGTAATTAGGTGCTTAATCGCAATTTCACTCAAATTTTGCCATTTTCTAATTTTATAAATCTCTGTCAGGTAGAAGATCTTGAAGTAAATTTGTGCTGTTGATGCGATTGACAGTTAATTTAGAACGTATTGCTCAGTAACGTGAAGATAATTATCTAAAATGAGATTTGAACAATTTGACAATTGACTTGACTGATGGATTGAAACCTGGTGTTGATGTCACTGATGCTTTGATGGGTCAGACCATGAAGTCACTGAAATCTTTTTTATTTAATGACAGTAAAATTTTCCTGCAGGCATAAAAAATCTGGAAAAAGATAATTCTTTCAACTAGAGTCTTTATAGGCTAATCCACGCAATACTCTTGAGGCATGTCTTACTGCAATTACGAGAGGTGTTGAAGTCAAGCCGGGAGCACTTGGGAGGTGTAAAGGCTCCAGATATTCCTTGACAGTCTGTAGCTGCATTCACACCGTTTGTAGAGCTTATGCACACATTTCCACAGCTTTGACGCTTGTATTAATTACGGAATAAAATAACGCATTTAGAAGGAAGATCCTCGCCTTCGTAGTCAAATCGTTTATCCAAATCTGTGCTCCAACTGACCAAATGTAAAGGAGTGTATGAATGATTAGCTTCACCGTTTCAACAGCTAATTGCACCTGGTTTCCAATTTCATGTGAGTCAGGGATTCGGGCTTAAACGTGGCATTCGCAGGAATGATCAGCATTCTATGGACTGAGAATGAAATCGCTATGGCCGGTGTCCTCACTGAATCACCTGTGGCCATATTTGAAGCGTTAACACCATTGGCTCTCGCCAACACCGTACCACGCCGCTCCCGATGTCCTCTGTCGAAGTGGACACTTCATTCGCAAGAAACTCCCGTTCTAACAATGCGCAATTAGGCCCACACACTCACAACCACTATTGTCTCTCATCTTGGCTTATTGTGTCTCGACTAGTCCACAGTATCCACGCCAGATATTGCCAGTAGTAACAGCAAAAGTAGACACTTAGGGTTGTGCGTGCTATCCCTTCTACGGGCAGCGGCCTGACATGCATACCCCACATTCATCAAACTAAGTACTGCAAAGGCATTTTTCTCGAAGTCAATATTTCGAATGCTTGCTTATATTGTTGGAATCGGATAGACTTTGTAACGGGTTACCTAGCTATTCTTGCGTTGCGCTTCTTTATCAGAAGGTCATGCTATGGTTAATTGGCTTTAATACATTTGTGTAGTTGAATCTTAGAGCTACTCCTCCTATCATAGAGTAATTACCTGATTAATGAAAAAGTAACTTTCACTTGATGAGGAGTTATTAAGTGGAATGACAGCTACCAATCAAAACCACTAAAGTTTCATTAGTCCAGATTTATTATTAGGAAAGACAATTCGATGTTACTGTAAAGTGCGTACACAGATGCAGTTGAAATAGTGGTGAAGTATTTCAGTTTTTGATTGGCAAAATTGAATTGAAGGAACTCTGAAAGGAGCTGCACATGAAAGACAACCAACGCCTGAAATAATGGTGGAGCCTTAAGGCAATAGAACAACTGCTATTTCCTGCTCACTCTTCAGGCATCCTGGTACAAGGGCACTATTTACGGCGCATTTCGAAGGGATTTTTTGCATGAGGCAGTGAGAGGAACAGCCGTCGCTCCCATTCGTGCTGCTGTTCTTGAGCACAAAGCTTTCGATCACCCCGATGAATTGTTCTTCTCCACTCTCGCCTACAATCCCCATTTGAAGCTACCAGGCGCCTGTCTGATAGCTCCACCACCGAAATCTGAAGCAGACTTGGGCTTCCTTGCGAAGTACGTCGTGTGGGGTGACTACAAAATTGCCTGTCCGACGAAGTATACCCGCTTCGTCTGCATCCTCGGCACGCCACACATATCGCTACTGCGCAGTGTGCCGCACCTCTTCGCCAACAAATTTCATTCCGACTACCACCCAGAGGCCTACGACCGGATGGAGGAATGGTACTTTGCGAAACTCTCAAGAGAAATTGCCTCAGGAACCTACGCGAGGGACTCTTTCGACACCAGTATCTATGCCAATCGGTCTTGCTCTCACCAACACCTGTAATTGCTTACCTCTGCCTTAATTGTTTCCAAATGGGTTTGATGCAGGTGAGACGCAGGATCAACAGAAATAGTTAAATAAAAAACTATTGCTAATAATAGTAACGCCTAATGTTACTACCAGTGGTCAAGTTTTTAATTCTGCATGTAAAGCACACCATACTTAAGTGTCAGTGTTAATGACCATTCTATAGCTGCCTGTATTAAGGCTGGAATTGGAGGAACACTCCTGCCTCGTTTGCCGGTTGGTTAGCATATAAACCTTTTAAATGGTATATTTGCATACGAGAATGAAAGTGGGTACACTGATAGTGGTCTTACAGGTTCATTCAAGCTAGACATTACTGCTGCACAAATTAAGCACAACTTAACCACAAATCCTGAGAATATGAAGATAAAGTATTCGCAAGGCGCATAGTAAGTTATTACAAGGCACCGTTTGGATGATCTACTCACAGAAAGACAGATCAGCATATTAGCAGCACAATTCTGGCATGGGTAGTCGTCTGTAAATTTACGCAAAATTATCCATGGCTTAAGAAATCGTGTTCCGTGGCACACAGCGAAAACAGTGTCAAGACTTACGTACCAGGGCTCACCACAACGCGGCACTGTGCATTCATTTTAAGGTGTCACTGAATTGGCACAATGCTGAGCCTATTTGTGCAACAAAAAGTGTGCGATTTGCATGAAAATAACCATCAACACGTGTTGAAATGCCCCGCATTGCATTGAATAGCTTGAGATCAGGCTTATTTCCGATATGGATGCACAACGTATTTTCTGCTCCGTTCCTACGAGCTTCATTTCCCTTTCGGCTCTATCAGTGTAAAGACTACGTTCGTGTTATCCTCCAGATGCCTGAAGGTGGGGTACGTGCCCCGAGGAGGTAGTAGTAACATAAGTTTCAATAAATCGCCACGTTTTTTAAAGTCTTTCATCTCTTAGTGTTTGAAATTCCAGCAAATTGCTGCAAATGTAGACTTAAAAGTCGTGAATGGCTGATCAAATATTTTCATAGGTGCTATGGGTGGGAAAACATGCTGAAATGAGATATTTTTGAGCCCGTATCATCTCCAAGCGGTGAAGAGGCTTAATTTAAAGTGTTCCACATTTACTGATCTTCCGTGAATTACTCATAAGTGAAAGAGAATGATTTTTTGGACGTATGTGATGCCTTAAAACGATTTTGGCACAATGGGCTCAATAATTTGGACATAGTTACTGCTCATTCAATTAATGCATGAAAAACTTTTGACATTCTCCTCCTGCTCAATCCAAAATTGTGAATTAAATGACTCATTCCTCAATAGTTAGCGTGTCAATGGACTGCCACTTGAGAGAAAAAAAAGCTTAAGTGTGCATCGGAGGTGAAACTAATTGGAACTTATCTAGATGCCACTTCACACTCACTCGGAATTAAACAGGATTTAAGTAAGTGGTTTCGGTTTGTAATGTGGATGTAGTAAATAGCTCTCGTCAAGACGTTTTAACGAACAAACGTGAGTAGGAACACGAGACGGGCGACAGTTAGAGGTGCGTCTAAAAGGCCCAAGCCATGGCAAGCAGACGACTGCACGGTTCATTCGACCAGTTCAGCAGTACAAACAAGATCACGAATGCGGTGGCACCGCATTTCATAGTTGCCGAATGGCTCTCTTTGGCAAGGAACATGAGAATAAATGGTTATTTGTGAGTTACGATAGAAATGAGGACTCACAAAATTTAACATTTTACACATCATCTTTGTTCAACTCCTTTGTGGGACGGAATTTTTTTTAAAAACAAGTTTAAGTACGAAATGTTCTCTACATAAACATTGGCTAAGCTGAAGCAGTACCTTACCGATTAGTTGGGTGGATTTCTTTTATGCTTCACTATCGAAACGTGTCCCATCACTTTTGCCTAAATTTTTTCGATCCCGTAGCTGATGGATTGTGCTAGCAGCAATGGAGTAGAAGCTGTATCTTATCATGCTCCACCAAGGGGGAGAAGGCAAAGCCTTTCCCCAAAGATGAGGACTCGAGGTGCAGTTGGTAGGCAGGTAATGTAGAGGCATGGCTGACTAATGTACAGGCGGCAGGTGAGTAACACGTGACCGTACTTCGGCAGTTTGGCCATAAATGAAATCGTCAGACCCGCATTTGTGGTCGCGATGTCCTCGCCTCACGATCTTTCCGCGTGCGCTCGTACAAAGAACAGTCGCCGCGACAGTGTGGTGCGTGCTCCGACGGTCTTAGTGGAACCGCTATTTAGCATTCAACGTTGCCAAATTAAATATAGTCAAAATTCAAGTATTTTCATAACTATTTTGCGCTTTATCGTTATGTTAAGTAATTATAACAAGAATTTGTAAAACATACCTTTAACTAAATTTCATATCAGGCACCTCGTCACCTTTGGTGGGAAAAATTGTCTTAGGATAGCGACTACGTGTTGAAATTGAAGTCGGCAGGTCTCTTCCAGGTGGGTACCTGCTCCACGTGGCCGCAGTTGCTGGTTAGACATGGATGTCCTCATTGTCTGAAGTGGCCACCTTCGCCCGTTACCCAAGCATCCTTTATGGTTCTCAGCAAAAACTAAACGCACATTCTATTTATCAAGTTTTTAATTTAATGTGACGCAGCCTTTGCTGTTCGCAGAACTGGTGAAATGTGTTTTAGTCAAGAGGAGGCGGTAACTTTCTATGAGTGTGAAGATAGCGCAAAGTGCTTTTCCAAACCAGACATCTGCAGATCGATTTGAGGTGCCTATCCCGTAGTAAAAAATAAAACTGAACATTCCCATGCGGACTTAAATCTACCTGTACGTGGCTTACACTCATCTCTAGGAAAGGTGCTTTTTACCGCTTACAGCCACAGAGATGACAAGTTACAGTCTATGTTATCAAAAATATTGTCATGACAATCTTATTTATTCCTCACCGATTGTCTATTGCGGTGTAATTTATAAAAGCCTGTGAATTAAGTTGGCGTAGCAGCGCTTGTCGGGGTTTTTCCAATTCCGCTGACGGAAATCGGTGCCCGGTGGAATACAAAAGGCGCTTTCACAAGACTATCTCAGTGGATCATTCCTTTGACTGCGGGTTCGGGCGAATAATAAAGCCTGGTTTCACAATACAAATTCAAGACATCCGTTCATGCAAATAAGTAAACGCTTCCAAAATTTAAACTAAGCGTCCAGATTTAGCGATACCATCTACACAAGAGCTTAAAGAGACGTTCATTGGATGGCTACAAACCATTTGAGCAATCCTTTATACATCGCCACCTATAAATGGCTGTAGTGTTGGATTCAAAGGCAAATCTTACAAATTTCTAGATGTAAGCTACTACCATTGCTTTGCAGCTGAAGCAAACAAAAGTAGTCAACAGTTTTTAAATAACTAAAATGATGTTATCTACTGGACAGTAAAAATATTTCAGACTAGGGAATTCGACGTCTTCCTTTCTTCTTACAATCATTTAAACCTTTACACAATATCCAGAAACGAATTTTATATCAATTGTTGAATACCCCATTTTCCTCTTTGGGTGACATAGGAAACCACTACGGATAGGAGTCTTATTTCCTCTAATGCAAAGCCTACTGGTGATGTAAACTTTGGTGATTTTGAGCCAAATGCCATTCCACCGAACTTTACCACCACTAGGTTATTATTTTAAAAGTCCAAAGTATGTTAAGCAATGTGCTTACTTCCATTGTTGTAAAAGGTTTTAGCGGGCATGCAAACCCAAATGCACACAGAGGCCTCAAGGTTCGGTAGCTAGGTGAGCAGTTCCGTGATAAAATTTTTCACATTGTATCAATCAGGGTTGATGTGACGCGTGTGAAGGCGATTGGACAATTGAAGCACTACCTCATTTGGACATTGGACAAGGGAGGGTGGATCTTTAGATTCGGTTACTGTGACGAGTTGGTACACATCACATTGAAAAAATTCAGCTACATAGGCTTCCTTTTAGCCTCAACCATCAATTGTTACCTAAAGTAGAAATAAGTCGCAGTCAACAGATTAAAAACGTGTACTTTATTGCTTGAATGCATTCTACCATTCTCCCGCCGCAATATTTCGACCCAAATTCGGTCCCGTCTTTTGTGAATAAATTGGTATCTTTGTGTAAAATACTCACACGTCACCATGACCCCTATTTAACTTCCTGAAGGTGCATTAATTCCCAACTTTTACGCTTCGAAATTGCATTTTGCAGAAAAGTTTTCGATTCCTTAGGTATTGTTACAACAGTCCTATTTATTCAACAAGCTTTACCCCTACAAAAATGTACCATTAAGATGAAACACTCCATGTTGTTGATTTTGGAGCAGGTATAGAAAATTGTCTATGAAAATACTAAGATACATCAAGAATTACCCACTTCCAACTGAAGCCACTAACCTCTGTGTTATTTTGCAGGATTTTCAAAGTTAAAGAGCCATTAAGGCCGATTTTTAAGAAAAAAAACTTTGCAGTTTTCATTTACTTAAATTGTAGGAAGTCCTTCCTCTACAGACAGACCTCAGTAGGAGTCGTGGATGGTGAAAAAAGAGGACTTTTGGTACGATCGAGATTGCAAGGTAGCCACCTCGGCCAGTGTGGAATTTGGTCATCTCGCAGGAAAATAGCGAAGATTGAAACTAAAAGTTAAACACGGTTGAATGGCTGCCTAAATGCAATCTGTGCAACATTTTATACAAAAAAATGGTATACTTTAAGGTGGGCGGGTGATTGGGCAAGCACGACCTACCAGACAGAGCAATTATACCGTTCGCAAGAAATATTTCATTGAAGCAATTCCTCACGTCAATTTGGGAAAATATTCCGGCTCCGAGCAGAGAAGCCGGTACCTAGAGTAAAGCCAAGAGATGTACAAATTTATCACTAACAATTGCCACTATTTTACCAAATTGCTATTCTACTGCCATTAATTTTTCCTAATTAACTACCAGCGTACCAAAAAATTTTTTGTATGTTCTGCTAGCAGGTGAGGCAAGAACGCAACTGACCGAAGCCAAGAAGATGGCACCGTAGATGCTGGCAACGTGTTTGGGGCCCATGGACCGGGTTATTCCGAAAGTCAGCAGCACAAAATTGCCCGCCAGGCAGAGGAAGAGAAGCGGCACCCAAATGGCGTAGCACACCCTCCCAGCGCCCGGCAGCCAGAGGATGCGGGGCAGACTGATGAGTGCCGCTGCGTAAACCGCATTAACAAGGATCATTGGGATCTACAGTTAAGTACACCTCCCGAAATATAAAATCGGCCAATTTGTTGTCATTGGTAGGTAAAAATAAAGGGCATTTGTTGTTTTGATCCGTCATTTTGAGTTTCACATTAGTTAGGCTTCAAACAAAACCTTGGGGTGCACCTTCATAGTCTACTCGATGCAATTTCCTCCGGATACCTGATCCACATACCAGGAGAGGAATGACAACAACTACTAATCATGCCATAATCATAACCAATAAGTCTTCTCATATCAACACTGTTTTAGTTCACTATTCCTTCATTAAAATAATGTATTTACTGGATGACCGCAAACAAGCATTATTTTTTTTGGTTTTAGCCTTCAAAACCTTCTAATACAGTCGTTTACTTTTCATTTGTTTACATTTACTCGCACATTTTATGTCATTTGCTTGCGTAAGAATCGCGCTTAAGATAAATTCTCCCCTAGGTGTACCTTTGATGAGGCAAAAAATTGTGGCAACTGACCTTGAATGACACTTTATCAGCGATGTAACCCCAGAAGAAGCGACCCATTATGTTGAAGACTGCTCCAGTAATGGAGACCACCATGAGGAATCGGTCGTCCGGAATTGGTGTCTGCGCGACGGTCTTTATAAGAGAATTAATAAAAAAATCGGCTTAAAAACAAATTCTAACCTTTTTTAATTGTCTTTTTGACCAAAATAAACTGTAATTATTATACAAATATCAAGTGAAGCATTTACAAAACCACTGGAAACAGTCAAAACTCAATGGTAACAAAGTACCTCACACCTACGATAATGCCTGCATTCCTGGCCAAAGCTTACCTTGATATAAGCCGTGAGAATATTTACTGGAAAGTAGGAAAGAAACATGATTGCCCAAAAGAGGTAAAAATTTGCCGTCCTCAAAGCTTGTTGAAGAGTGATGCCTGGTACAAAGGCAAGTCTTAACTCGACTGTAAGGTGAATTCGACAAACTCACTCTTCAGATGGAGTAAGGTAGTTGCTGTTGTCACTGACGGCGGTCTAAAACAATCACTAAAATGCCTTACCACCCCGTCCCACTACTACTCAGACCACAAGCCTACAAAATGACCGCTTATTTAAAGGTGACACCAAGGATTAATATGTGTAAAAATTTCCTGAACAGTCACTTTCTTAGCTGCATAATAGAAATTTTCTGTCTGCTGCAAATATAATAAGGGAGCTGAACTGCGAGGCTCAATAAAAATAATAAAATTTTTATGGATTTCATCCTGATGCTTGGATAAGCCCTTTGTGATAACCATTTATAATGAAAGCCAAATCACCTTTTAATTAGACTTATCTTTAGCTCTTTAAAAAATTCCATCTTTGGTAGGTTAAGATATTGCTTCTCTTTTCGATCGCGCTTCGCCACTTTTAATTATGAAGTGAGTGTCATCTTTTACCTCCTCTTCGTCCATTTCCGAGTCGGCGGATGGTCGCTGGCGGAAGAAACAGCAGCCTACCACTTCCAGGCCAGTGATTAGGGCGCCGGTTATCTGCAGGCACGGTGGAATGCGATTAAGCATGTTGACGTCCTCGAACATACTAAAAATGTGGGAAGAAATTTCTTTTATCATCATTGCCTCATTAACCTGGTATGCAATCAGTGTCGATGGTAGAAATGGAAAAAGATGAAACCCACTCGGTAGTTGCATTGGGAGACGTGTTGTTGGGATTTATGAGGATCGTTTGTATGGGGAGTAACAACGTAACCCCTCCGCCAAAGCCAACGGTACATATGCCGACTACAAGACCATGCTTCTTTGGAAACCACTGAATAGAATGCGACAAAAATGTTTAGCACTAAGTTGAGCAAGCTTCTGCCAAATTTGCTGTTAACATTAGGTTAATACAATGCTATGAAGGGCTTTTAGAGGTAAAAGTCAAAACAACGATGCAAACTCTGTTCTCACTGAAAGAGCCACTTGAAGAACTAAGCCATATCCACATCCAACAGCGATGCCCGCCAAAATTGAGTACGTAAAGAAGAAAAGAATTGCGTTGACTCTTATTGTGAAGGCAGAGAAGAATACACTGGCGCTGAAATGTAATTTTGGGAATAGAAAGGGCATTAGAAGTCAAATTTCTGCCATCTATTTTGACGGTGTGTCAGCTTTCTAGCCGTCAGAAGAGGCAACTTAATCTCCACAAATTAAACCGCCCGAAGTTGTTTTAAAGAAGCCTTAAATCTCACCCATGGTGGTGTCAAGTTTTGCCAGGGTTTCACCTGGGTTTTAAGGGGGTACTTTGGTAATTTAATATTTGCAACTTACCCCAGTCATAAAAGCTCCCAAGTTGAAACTAACAGGTGAGAAAAATTGCCGAATGACTGCTACATGCAAATGCCTTTCAACTCTACTTTTCCCAATGCGCGGTTGTACCTCGCAGCATCTAAAATTTCCTATTCTAAATTTTATTGTTAATTTTGAATGACCTTTAAAAATGCCATATGAAGATCATAAAATTAGGCCTATAAAATGCTGGACATTAGATAGGTGATAAATGGATAGGTGGGTGGATGGCACGTGTTTCAAGTTCCACTTCATTTCAATTTACTAACACTTTAAAATAGCTCTTTCAAAGACCCATGTTTGCCCTAAAATCCAATTTCTGGTTTTTAAAAATTGATGTTTATTCACAAGATGATTATTAATTTGCACTTCTGTATGCATCTGAATTTCGCAGAATGGCTCAAACGTCTGTCCGCCAAGCAGCTCTTGGATGAAGTTCGTTCATAGGCTTTGTCTTAGAGAGGGTCTCACAAATTCACTTTCCTTTAATTTCATGTTTTCAGGCTGTACCTTGGCATTACCTCTTTAATTTAGAATAATGTAACGTCTTTGGCTCTGAAAAAATGCGCTCTTACATTCTATTAACTTGTAAAACCACTCAGAATCATTCATAGTGCTGTCATGTGGGTGTCATTTAATTTGCTGCACAAATTCTTGAAGTCATATGAGTATCAAAGGGGTCAAAGCGAAAAGATAACCCTTTTTTGCTCACTTTGGTGGCAAAAATAAAGACATATAGGCAATTTATGCATTATGTCTTAAAAAATAGCTCATATTATTCATTTTACCTATTCAAAAGACATGCAACAAAGACAAATCGCATGATGCCGACTTTGCTCCAGAAGATGCCAGAGAGGGGCAGGGTGATGCCGAAGGCTGCGACAGCACCTGTAGATAGCGAAATGGCGAAGCCTGGACTGATGTTAGCATCGACGTACTCGTGAAGGAAGGAGACAATGTAAGGTGCCATATTGGCTGGTGTTAAAAAAGATTTTTGGTTTTCAGAATTAAGAAACATCACAGCTTTGATAACATACCTGTACTCACCCAAAGTGTACATTTGGCCAAGAGAAAACATGATGAGGAACCCCCCCAGGAGTGCATAATATCCATGTCTCATGTCAGCAGAGACTGTGTGTTGCTAAGACTAAAAATGAGTTTGTACTTGCTGATCTGATAGTGAAGACACAATGTTCTTATGATTTAAACGACCAAAACAGTCAACCAATCGGGGTGTGCAGTGAGTGTGGTAAACGTGAGTGTGAAAGGCATCCACAAACCGACGGCGTGGAGGTGTTTGCCTTTACTTAACTGACATAATTTGCTTTAATTCCCTCTGTCCCCTCTTTTTGACATTTAACGCGGTTTGAAATCTTGAGCAACTGCAAAACTGTTCTGTTTTTCAAATATGAAAAAGGCAAAAATATCCACCTTAACGATTCTGCAAAATAACATGATGGTTTCGTGACTAACTTATCCACCTCTTTACACTATGGGGACAAATCTATTTACATATGGCAAACAACACGTGAGATGAGCTGCTTCTATAGATTTGAAAGCCATAAGGGAGTACCTAAACACCTCATAAGCAGTAATTATCTTGACGAAAGCATAAGGATCTATGTTTCACTTATAGGCATTAAAAGTACAGATTTTGAGATTGAATAGAATGCTATGTGTAAAGAACTAAACAAACCAAAATTTATTTTACAAATGCACTTATGTCGGCCAAAAAACTTATATTAGTTCACATCACATGACCTAAGTGTCATTTGAAGCAGAAGCGGTTATTTTCGCAAGCGAGGCATCCAGTGGAGACCTCTAAATCTGCGAATTGCATTAAAATTTCACTTGATTGGTGTCTAATCCTAATCAAAACTGAGAAAGATTTATTTTGATTTTGATGGCTAGCTGGCGCTGATCTCCGTGGGCCGTTTTCATCAACCACCAGTGCCGGCTAACCCGGACATGAGGAATCCTTCACATTTTTTAGGACCAAAAGGTCTTATTTTAGTGCCGAATTCCGAGGGTTAATTAAACTATGCGACAACATTGGCGGATAGAATCAAAGGCTTGGGACTTTCAGTCTGACAGAGGTTTTAAGAAGTTTCTGGTAATGTGACTCATGTTTGTTCATTGGCATCCTGAATGCCAATGGTAGGGCTCTGAGCTCCCACTTACTATGAGCTGGCGCCTGTGTATGGGGCCAGACCCTGTTGAGCTCCCAATTAGAATTAGAGGTATAGGCTTCAGAAAGAAATACTTTTATTACCATCAATCTATACACAACTATTGCACAACAACTGCGTGCTCGCACACTAACTGAGGTCCTGACTCACGGGGATAGTCCCATTGCCAGCTCTTTACGTCTTTTACCGGCCTTGACCCTGTTGCAGGTTTTAACGTATTTCAGTCGTCGCCACGTGGTGATGACCACAATCTGATGCAGTGAAATCACGGCTTGTTGGTATCACTAATCTACCGTGACACGATTAGAAGCAGCTCAGCGATTATGCTTACTTACAATTCATACATTTTAGCTGACCACCTTCCAATCGCACTACAAACAGGGGCTAATCCCTGAGAAATTAAATTAATTTGGGTCTTTGGTTGAGGGGGGGAATTTAATTCCAGAATTGTATCCTACGACATTTCCACTGTTTTACTCCGTCATCTTTAGTTTCATATCACTGGTGGGAGACACCTAGCACCGCTTGGTACAAAAGTTTGCAAGTAATCAAAATTTTCCTCCTTCTAGGGGGATGAATGTTGCCTTCATGCTTGGACAGTTCTCTAAGATTTACCGGAACGAAATAGTATTTTTGCCTGTTCGTTTATATTTTGCCATGTTAATCCTATAAATTGACCTGAGAAAAAGAAGTGTCAACAATTATTAAAAACGAAGCCCTTAGCTTGGGTCTTATAGTGCTTCTGAAGAGAGATAGTCAAGAGAGAAGATTCCTTGGAAGATGTCTTTATTGCCAGAGTAGCGAGGTAAGCAAAGGGTACACAATGGTTGCACAAGGACTTGACAGCCAAATAGTGGCGACAGTCCGAGTCGGTGATTTCATTAAGGCGTATCTGAATTAACTGGTTGATTTTGGCCTCCAAGTGATTGACTCCGCTTGAACGAACTATAAAACGTCCCTGTACGGATGTTCGGCGATTAGCTATTAACTAGACTTTCTAAAAGATTGAAAATTTGCCTCTTCTGGGGTTTCAGATATTCCCTAGCAAAAATGCAAAAACCTGATGAAGACTTGATGCAAGTAGTATCTCCGCATTCCTAAACAAAATGTTCGGTCAGACTGAATTGTCCTGCAAACCTGAGTGTGCTTCCAGAATTGTTCTATTCTTCCCTTAAATTCTGAGTATTATTAAACGGATAAAATCTTTTCCCCATGAAGTTATGTGCACAAGACGTAAATTATTTTGGTTCATCATCTGAGGATAGGACGATATTATACCAACTATGGAATGCTTTTTGAAATGTTTTTAACTAGTATCCCGAAAGAATATGATGCCTTGAGATGCATTGTTTATTCCAACATGACATAAAACTGTATGTACTTGTGAAGGGAATTTACACACTTTCCCAGGGCCACTAACCCTACAAAATGTAAGAAATGGTGGGAAAATCTAACTGGAATGCAGGAAATAAACTTATTAGTGATTTAATTAATACAACTGTTATGTGTGCTCTGAAATGAATGCCTTTTAAGGAGGCAAATTTACCATCCATGGAAGAGGACATTCCGTTTGATGGAAAATGAGAGCTAAAAATATACCGTGTTTTCTTGACGCAGAATTGGAATTTCTTTTTCCGGACTCTAAAATGTTCCAGTCTATCCGTGCACTCACTGTCCGCATTAAAGACCTCACCTTCCTGAAGTCGTAGATCTTGGTTACTTCGATAGCGATCTCGGTGGTGCCCGTACTTAGGCCACCAAAGACCAGCACGCAGCATACCTCAGGGTGCATTACTTTATGCAAGCACGACATTGTGGTCGGTAAATTCAGGGGACAACATGTGCGCGGACTTGTTATTCTCCTCACGAAATGCCGATTTTACCCTTTCTCAGAATTCTTGATTAGCCAGCTTACAGCCTTAATTATGGGGAAAATAAAGCGCTGTTTTGCGCAAAATTATTTCATTTTAAGGTACGACACTCAGAATGAGAGAGTTCTAGGAGTGCATAACCTGGTATCATTTTATGATTTTACACTTTGTAAGATCATGTTCAGGTCATCCAAACAGAGGGGAGAGGTGTGTGCTAGACTTTATCGGGCGAGAGTTTCTTTCAATTGGACAGAATTAATTAGCGTCGGCACCTCGAATCAAAGCTTTTTAACGCAACAAAACATGAGTAAGCATTGATTTGGAATTGTGGATCCTTATACGGTTTCAAATCGCTACCATTCCTTCCCACTTTCCAGAAAATTCTCACCAGTGCACAGTAATCACACTCAAAATATTTTACAAAAGAAACGGCCTGTGCACTACCAACGTAGTCAGAAGTCACACGACACAAGTGTAGAGGTCTGAGACTTTTCCAAAGCCGAAAGAAGACACAATACTTTCATTGTTGCACTACAGAAGGGCTTTGAGTCTGCTGACATGACTTGGAGGCCAGGCCGCCCGGAGGCGGCATAATGGTGGGCCCCAAAGTAGCCTCTTGCCAAAAATCGAGAGTTAACCAAATAATTAACGTATTAAAAACCACTCTCATCTGCCACAATGTAACCAAGGTAGTAACAAAAATGCCAGCAAACCAACCGCAGTCGTCAAACAATTGGCTTGAATCTGAGATCACATGTCACAGCAACGGCAATGATCCCTCTTGCCAATCCCATGTCATCTAGTGTTTCATCTGGCATGGAAACAAGATTTAAGATGGGCGAACGCCCTGACCATCACGCGCGTCTAAAATTAGTCGCAGGAACACCGGCCTAAAAGCAGTCACGTAATAATGGACGGGGTTTGGGAGAGTTTCGCGAGGATAGGGTTTCGGGCACAGATAGGGCAGACAGGTCCGTAACAAATGTTTACAGATAGTTCACAGAAGGATCACTTTTGTTGTTAATAGCCTCCTTGCAGACCACAAAATTGGCCTACCTACCGACGGTAGACGTCGTATCCCCGCCCTTCTATTAAGGGTTGTCTCAGATTCTCCTACCCGCTGCATATGCCCTTCTTCCGACCTACTAGCGCTTAAAATCCAGCAGTTGAAATTGGGATTGTCAGTCTTCAAGAGAGGGTCTGCTTTCAGCTATTACCAATGAAGAGCTCCGAGACTTCCCTGAAGACGAAAGAAGACGCAATGATAGGGCAGAAAATGTCTTGTTGACGCATAAAATGGATTGAGACCATTGTCGCGGCCCAGAAGCCATGCCGCCTGCCAATGGCGGAGACCCTGAGTGCTCCGTCACCAAAACCGAGAGTTAAAAAAACAACTAAAGGATTACATCACGTCAGACAAGTGGGATTTAATGATTGGAAATTATTTTATTTTTCTGCTACCTATAATGCGTCAATCAAACACTGCGTTAGAAGGAAGAAATGGAGTTCATCTCATCAATGGACGAAAGGTTGCCGCGGTATGGTGCATGGAACCAGTTGCAAAAGCAACCCTTCACTCACCACATGCCCAATATACTACTCCTTTATTACTAATGCCTTCGCCATCTCAGACTGATGTATAGATGAACGTTAAAGTACCCACAAATAAAAGAAAGATAAAAAATTGATTGTGGTATTAAATGGAAATTAGATATAAGTGAATGTCAGAACAGATTATTTTTAATATTTGAAGCTGCGGTGACAGCGGCAGTGGTATTTGGAAGGGAGGAAAACATGTCAGCCGCATTACAGGTAGGAGCCTGTGTGACACTGCCAATTGAAGAGCATATACACGCTGAGGCGTTGGTGATTCAAGATTGATGGTAGACTTCGTGACAGAGACTTCTTCCAGTGTCTGTTGTGGCAGCCAATATTGTGCAGAGTTGGTGTCCACCATTCACTACTCAACATTCACTTTCTTGAGGATATGGCCAAAATCGCACCTCCAATGGAAGAGCGCATGCCTTTGCTAGAGATGTTACGGCTGGAAGTGGAAGGACAAAGAGTAGGCTTGTGTTGTCCGATACTCCCCTATCCTTCGCTCTCAGTCACTAACTCGCATGTGACACCAACATACTCTTCCCTCTCCACTTTCCTTTCCAGTACGCATCCAAATTCCATTTCTGCTGCTAAAGCCATGCACAACTCAGGTGAGTTGGGATTTTGATCAGCAAAAGGAAGCGACACATTTATTTATTTTTTCATTGAGATGACACGCTACAGTAATGGCATATTTGCCTGCTGTAGCCATACTAGTCCATGCGGGATAAAAGGCGTCAGAGTGTTAATTGTATTAGAGTGGGCATTAACAAGTCCATATAACTTGGGAATAACCAGTCATTTGCGAGTGGTGTACCAGAACCCACTGGTAAATCCTTCAAAACACGTGTTTTTAGGGTTCCTGTATGTTACCAATCCCCTTAATTAGGTCATTGGTCGCACCATAGTGATTAGGATAAAGCCTGTACCTAGAGATTTTGCGGACTTCGCAGCCCTAGAACATGAGATAACTTGGACCTAGTAGCAATTCCATACTTTGCAATGACATGGAGTGTTTTATTGTCCTCGAAGAAGGTGTCGCGTTGAATAACCTAACTATATTTGGAGCTCGTCGGCTTTGGAGCCTCATAATGCTGAACACTAAAACTGAGTATTAAGGTGAGGGACAATGAACTAGAGATCGTCATAAATGACAGTGGAAATACACTTCTTTGAGTTGTGCGACTGGTGGCGTGGGAATGACCTCATGACTCATGACAGACAACCTGCCACTCGTATTCGCTGTGAGCCCTATTCATGGACCAAATTATTCTCTGAAGAAAGAAGAATTTGAAGAGAAAAAATTTTTATTGTTGCATTCTTTCAATGCTCCGAATGGTCAGCTTGGCAGGCAGCGGGGACTTCTTGACCTGCCAACAAAATCAATTGCAAACTCGGAGTAGACAGGAGACTAGGTGCATTCGAATTCTCCAAAGCCGTGACAAAATTAGAAATAATTTACGAAGACATCATCTTCTTAACAAATATCCGGCATATTCTTCATCATGTTTGCGTAGACTATTGACATCGCAATGCTGGTTCACCAGAAAGTGGCTTTAATATGCAACCAAACGCATTGGATTAAGCCACCCAATCCACACCACACTTGATCTCATTGTCTAACATGTTCAGAGTTCTAAAATCGGATCGGCATTCAACAGCTCATTCAAATGGGAGTTTGATGAAACACAGAAACTGCTCAAATTTGTCAGTCTCGTTCACACCATTCGTGACGGACATGTGGGACAGCCAAATACTTTCAGCGATCCGACTGACTGATCTGCCAACCAGTGTGCTGGATGTAGCACTATACTGTTCATCATGCAGCTGTCAGCAGGCTGTACTCGTGAATGCACGGGTCTTAAAGAGAGAATGAAACCTACGGCACGATTCCCTTCTATAAAAGTATGTAATGATGTTAATCAGTTAGTATCCAACTGCATTTGTAAGTTAGTGAATATCTGGAGCTCCTCTAAGTGCATGGAAGAAGTAATTTTGGACTGTATTAAAATATGTAGGAAGGAAAGTTCTCTGTGATAACATCGTAATATTTTGCTCACATTGCATTATAAAGGATTAGGCTGGAAAGCTTAGTTTGGATTTCTTGCATCAGTCCGATTTGGTTGGGCAGCAAATGGATAGTTAGTTGGTAATGATTTGATGTCGCCAAGTTTGCACGAAGGTGTTACGAAGGCAGTTGTGGGTGGTGTGAAGCCACTTTTGACGCTAGACTAAATACCTACACACTACTATCAATCATTCTTTTTGGAAAAAAATTGTAGTGAAAGTTAAATAACACTAATTACAATGGGCATCATGGTTAGTGTTTGGCTACTTAAAGCTTTTTAGTAGCTGTTACGTAATTGGATAAATAAATATCATTAAGCTCACACAAAACGGTTGATCCATATCCCGAGCATGATTGTTTTGCTGAAAAAAGCCAGGAACAAAAGAGACAAATAAGGATGCTTGTTTTTTTACCCAAAATCTTCAAATATTGAATCGAAAACTACCATCTGCAACACACACCTAGAGCTGTGGAAAGATTTAATTCCACCTTGGTGATGAGGTGCAACCGTTACACTTAATTGGGTTTGGTTCATTGCGTCTGAGTTAAAATTATCCGACCTAAAACAACAGGTATTTGTTGATGCCTTTTCATAATATTACCGGTGACGCATTAAGTAACAGCTAAGCAACTGCTGCCAACTTCAACGGCACGCATCGGTGTTCCTTCCAATGTAATGTATGCTCCCAACACTTCGATGTTTCTGTTCTAACCGCATTTAACATAACTCTGTGTCCAATGTTCAACGATCGTCATGTTCATGTTATAGTCCCATTTTCTAACCCCATCGCTCCAGCAACACAGGTATGCCACATTTTGATATATTCAGACAGTTCTCTACTGTACACAAGTAAATATCCTTTAATTTTTATCTAACCACTCATTCGTAGTCTGACGCATTATCAAAGAGTCCCTACAAGCCAGATGTTGGCGATTTCACGGGGACGTGTTTGACCCCTTATTCGGCGACACATTAGTCATCGCAGCTAGGTTAATCCGGGGCCTTGTCAGCTCCAAATGAGAACAGAGATGTGGTACCAGACCTCGGTCTGTGATAGGATAGTTAGAAAGATGCCCTATAGTGACATATCCGGCATCTACAACTTCCTATTGTCAATTAGTAGATAGACACGTCACAACATGCCCCCTTAAACTGATATTCGGGAAGTTGTCACACCCATGTTGCATGTAATCAAGTTAGTGTTGGGCTTGCGTCAAATGATGTTATTAAACCTCCAATTTGATGGAAATGATTCACGCCTTGCATAAAAAGACGCCAATTCCTTTCCCAACAAGACTAAAAATATTTGCACATAACAAATGATTCCTCTCATCCATCAATTAATACCGCATCCTTATAAAATGAGGGCCTATTAATGCAATACGCTTCATTATATTTTTGTATGTGATAAAAGCAAGACGTCGCTTTTGTAAATGCAGTCAGCACAACCTTGGGGATGATGTTCGTCTTCATTCACTTCCCAGTAAGCCCATTCCACCAGTATTTATGCATCTGTAATAAATAAATGTCATGTTTGTTAAGCTGAGTCAACCCCTGTCTCATAAATTTTCAGCAACTAATCTGTCTTACTAAACGATTTATTGCCGTTGTTTGGGAGAGATTGTTAAACATAAAACAACTCCCCAAACATCTGTTCTACATTAACATTATTATAAATATCAAGAATTCTAAAATTGTCAGTTCCTTCAATGTGGAACAGTTACCGCTCTTTCGCTTAGAGCCTGGATCCCCATCGAAAATTGTCCGCCTGGGCTTAATCGTGAATTTACCATTAGTCAGCACAATTCAACAATTCATAGAGGTCCGTTGGTCAGTCCAGCTCACCAGTGCAGTCGACTTGTTGTTGAAATCACAGCGTTTAGTAGCCCACTTTCTGTTCCGTCAAGGTGGTGACCTCCAACTATCTGCACAACAAATGTCACATTCATAATGCTGACCCAGGAATGCAACACAGAAACAGTAGACTGTGAAATTGCGGTTTTTGGCCCAAAATGCGGCTTGGGCGGATACTCATGGATAATCATCAAGTGCAGGGCTTTTAATGCTACTGACTTGAATACTTCAACGGAGACGTTTGTTAATGCAGACCGCTCATTTAAGAATCCCCCCTTGTTATGGGACTTTGATCCAGATCAAGCCACATGGGACGAAGAAGGCGGATAAGTGAAGGTGTCACTGCAGGTGCATTTTTCCTCATTTTTCCAGGCTTAGTCTAATACCTCATTTTATGGGAGATTGTCATTCTACCAACCATTAGATTTTATTATTTCTGTGTCGCTTCGGCCACTGTAACTTCAAACTTCCTCTGGTACACGCAAAATCAGCTTAAATATGGATAACCATGACAGACCAGCCTGCTGATGGTGGCGCTCTCACCAGCATCTTGTCTGCATTTGTCTGGCCATTATGAATGATCCATCGACAAAGGCGCCCTCGTCCACAACAGCTGCCAGCCCATCAGTCTACCCTTATCGTCAAAACAGCGTTGATGCATTGGGTCTCTCCCATTTCATTGTTACTGACTTTCCTGGAAATCTAATGGGTGCTGGTAGCTGAATCGAAACTTTTGTCATTCAAGTCGAAGTTTCCCATTATTTTTCGAACTCAGTTTAGAATATTTTTATTCGCTCGCCTCTTCTGGAGCCGTGATGTGGCTGCAACTTCATTTTTGCAGTTTAAAGAAGTCCTTCCCTTCCGCAATTTGTAGCTAAAACCAAGTTATTTTGAAGTTCGCTGTATGGATGCCACCGATTCACTACCAGAAGCAAAGGAATGTGTCGGAAGAGGAAGTGGTTAACGCCACATTACGATTAACACAAACCCATTTGTATTTGCTGTGAATTTGAGTTTTGCAGATCAGGGCTACACTCCATGAAAATGAATTTTTCACCGTTCATTTTAACTTTCCACGCGTTCTTTACTAAGTCGACTTGTTCCCAATTTGGGAGCAGCACACCAAAAAATAGAACATCGTCCCACGTAGAATGATTTCTTGCATAAAGGATACAAAAATGAATCAACAAAAGAATGGATGCACACTTTTTGCGCTCTCTACAATTCAGTTTGTCACGGTGGCCCACGAAACTGACCAAATAGGTGGATTAAGAACACCTGCTGGCAGTGATGCATACTTCAGTGTCAGTAGTTGAACGTCTATTAGCTACTAAAAATGTGAAAAATAATCATATCAAACCTGAAGGTGTAATCACCAAGCTCTATCTGTCACACCTTGATGTCGCGCCTTTGGTCACGCAGGTCACGGACGGCGTATTCTGGCAGGCATGAGTCACAATCACCGAAATTAAGGTCGAACTTCATGTTTATGGCGTGTAAATAAATACCACAGACATCTGTGCGACGCCTGTCATGGGTCGGTTTGAGCATGCAAAAATTATCTTATCTTAGAGGATGGCCACCCTTCCGATGGCCCGAGCTGTTGCATTCGCTGGTGCCACCCTGCAAGTCATTCCACAGACGGCGAATGGAAGTTCACTGCCTACTCTGTGGCTGAGTTATTGAAGGGTAAAATGAAAACAAACTACTGGGGTGATTTTGTTTACCTATTAAAATATTCATTAACAATAAACTCACCACCGTTATCAATTAATTGACTCGAACGAGAGGCGAATGTCGAATTGAGTGGATTGGAAGGATTTGCTGACGCACCATTAAGCAACAATCTGACGATAGTCAACTTTCCCCTTACATCAACAATTCCCTTCGTACAATCCTCAATTTGGCAACTTTGCGGTTACTGCTGCGGTGATTATGACAAGAGAAAACTCTTTCCTACTGACAGTCCCTTGATTATGCACTTTTTGCTTATCAGGATCTGCGATATAGATTGTGAAAACTGAATAGGGCGTATTGGACTTGTTGTCACAAAGTTGTCAGATTGATTTTGCCATCTTTGGCAAGTGGGTAAATTTGCTTTTCAAATAAGACCTGCTCTGTACCACAAGCAGTGCGTCGTTTCCATATTCAAAAGTTACTTGCTGCAGTCCACGGGTAGAGACTCAGAAAAATCTTCTAATTAAACCAAGAAGTAAGTTTAAAGACGCGCAAAATTGACTGCTTTACTGGTGCAAGTGAAGAAGGAAGGAATGATCGCTGTGGACACTGTTTGGCCAAATTAGGATTAGCCTGTTGGGTTGGTCTCATGTTCTCTCACCTCCAATCTGACGCATTATCAAAGGGTCCCTACAAGCCAGATGTTGGCTATTCTATGGGGACGCGTTCGACCTCTCATTCGATGACACATGAGTCATCGCAGCGAGGTCAATTCGGGGCCTTGTCTGTTCGAAATGAGCACAGAGGCATGATGTCAACCCCCAATTTTTCAGTCTAAATATCTAAGTGATGAGATCGTTTGGATGACTGCTGACACGCTGGGTCAAGCTACATTGCTTTATCAGCATTATTCTATGGAGTACGAAAAAGCTAACAGGATATTTTCCACAAATGCAGAAAAACCTTCACTTTTAATCGTCTTCGCGAGTTATCAACAGAAGTTGCCACAACAGCATCCTTTTCAGTTAGGCTCATTTAAAAGTACTTGCCGCCTAATTATCAGCGATGAAGCAAAAAATTTACGCTCCCGCCTACATTAAACTTATTGAAACTGACAAGTCACTACCTCTATTAAGGCACACAATATCAAATAGAGAAGGTGTATTATAAAATTTTACGCAAACAGAAACACGGCACGATACGTGAAGCACAACAGTTGATACACGTATCGGTTGTAGGGATCAAAATCCAAAATTTTCTGCAAGCGCGGTTTCAAAAGTTGCTTCATCATTGGGTATCGTGATGGGCACAACTCTTCCGTTGATTTGAAAAATCTGCCGTATTGCTGTAGAAGACTTGCAGGCAGTGCCCAGAAGTTACATCGGTACCTCTCCATAGCTATAGGCCAGAAGTTGCAAAAAAAAGCAAACCACTGCAGATATGAGATGCGAGCTACGGCCTCCATAGACTTAAAAACATCTGGATTGTTAACAACAAGGAATATCTGCTGCATTGACGCCGGGCTCCTGACACTAACTACAGTTTCAATAATCTCGTGCAACACCGTATTTACGTCAGGAGCGGATTTAATTTGGAAAGGTGGTACCGTTTCTTCTGACTCGGAAAGGTAATCGGGGTATGGAATCGATGTCAGGTTGGTGTCGTCTGTATATTCTTCTGAGGTAGTGTGTTCTGAGTCCCAGGCCTGTTCGCACTCACGCGGCACTGAAAAGTCAACAGGTTCACCTGTTGACTCAGTTTCAGAAGGCGTTTCAGATTCAGCGGGAGAAGTAGTCCGAGAAGGTGAACCCTCGTTCGAATCTGACTCTGCCTCTAATCCGTAATTCAAATTCGCTGGTACTGAATTCCAACGTCTGAGAACCCATACAGGAGCAGAAAGGACTTCAAACGACTTTATCGGGGAATCGGGCACGCTGACAGACTCATCTAAAAATTTGATAAAAAAACACTTCATGCTTTTTCAGAAGTCCTTACATGATGGTAAATGACACAAATATATGAAACAAGGACAAAGTGGGAGATCCAAAAACCCACCTGACGACTCATCGGTCGACGCAGAACTCAGGACCTCCCATTCCTTGGTATCTCCTGACGACTGGCTCATAACGTGCGACGGTAGGCAGTCCCAGAGGAGCGATTTGGCAAATCACAAGTTACTGCTGCTACACGTACTTTAAATGGATCAGTTTTTTGTTTAGTAAAACAACTTAAATGTTGAAAAATATTAATTGCAGTCCGAAAAAATATTGTTAGATTTTTTCCAATTTTAATAAAAAAAATAAAACTTAGTGTGAAGGTTCCTCGAAACTTTTACCAGTCCTGATACAAATGTTCAAGCACACACTTTTCTCACATTACTGGAAACATTCTGCTCCCGTGGTGCTTCGTTACTTAAACAAAGACATCTAAATATGCTTCACTTAGATTTCATATCGAAAAGATGTCTGTGGTCGTTAGGTGCTCGGTGTTTTACCGCGCTGTTGTTGTGGTGACACCAGTAGGCGGTCTGGCTCAAGTCATTAATGTGGATGGAATTGTCTCCTCAAGTGTTGTCTTACCGCATCCATGTCTGCGATCCATTTAGTTTCTAACCAAAATGTCACCTCGACATTGTGTTTGTACAGCTTGGCAAAATCCTAGAGCAACTGATTGGTTGGAATTTGCTCGACAAAGGGGGTAATTAGACACCTTTCAATTTTCTGACGGCATTATCATCAGAGGTTTGCCGAGCTCTTATTGGTGGTCTGTTGAAAGCCGTCAGGGACCAAAATGAACCCTCCAGGGGAAAAAAAGTATCAAACAGACGGGTCAGAGCCTAAATTCTTCTAGCCATCCTGGTATTTTGGAGCATTTTTGAGGTGGCATCAACATAAAAGACTTCATTATTTCGGTGTTTATTTAAGCATGTCATGACGAACAATACGGTGACACAACTGAGGTAGCTAATCCAAAACCACCAGAAGGGAAGGAAAAGGCGGGATTGCTAACCATTTACACATAAACTATATAATATTTTTAAGTTCTTTTTTTAAATTTTGCAATACTAAGGCATTTTTAAAACCAAAAAGTAGGCTTCTTTGGTAATTTAGATTACAGTACTAAACCGAGGCCTTTTGTTGAATTGAAGTATTCAACGTTTTCACGACACCGACATTTAAACTCTACTATCAGTTATTGACGGAGAGGCTTTGTTATCTTCCAGTCGGGTCATTCCAAACCTGTCACTGAGCCACTAACAGTTGCTCAGTGCATGGGCAACACAATTGAGAGATACGTTGTCATCTCGCTAACTTCAGCCTCAGGCCTAATGCGCCACGAGGACTAGCAAAGTGACTACTTAAGTGAACTCGACTGCATAAATGGAAACAATGGATGGGAGATCCAAGGCTATCTCAACCCAATAAGCATGAGAAAGATTGGTTCAGTCCACGAGTTGGGTTTTATGTTGCCAGGGTGAGCGAAGCATAAGCCTGCACTGGAGAGGACTACCACACTGCCTTAGTCCATCCAGTTACTCGTGCAGACGATTTTCTTATGATTTGAAGCCTTGCAAGATGTCACTTTGAATTAACCTATTTCTTATACATCATTCAAATGTAAAGGCTTGTGTTCTTCTTTTAGAGGTGTGACTTTTACCATGTTCTCAAGTGAGTGAACTCTGAGTCGTGGGTGGTGAGTACTGACTCCGCACAATATTGGCTGCCAGAGGAAACACTAAAAAAGTCTGTGTTGCGGCGTTTACCGTCAATCATGAATCACCAACATTTCAACTTGTATATTCTATGCGTTTTGCAGTGTCATACACACCTTCAAACGGTACGGTTCAGTAGAAGCTCACGAATACGTTCCTAATTCAACTCAAAGGTGCCAATACACCCGTTTCGGGGGGAGCCACATCTTATCACGCAAGCTATTGGAGGAAGATCCTATTCTTGGTCATTGATAGCGGTGTCTAATACTAGAAGATAGAACTCTGCTGCCAATTTGCACTTCATGCTTTTCAAAGGGACAGTTTTGACTTTTCCTTAGTAATAAACAATCGTATTCAAAGTGATGAATGCAAAATCGAAAAGACGGTTGAAGACAGAAGTAGAAACAGACTGACCAGGAAAATTCCTCATGGCTTTGGAATAGTTTTAAATGGTGAATTTTTTTTTTAAATTCATTTTTGTGAGCTCCTCCAGCTTTTCGATAAAGGTGCGCTTGTTGGAAAAATCTTCAGTCCTAAGCGATTAGGTGGGCATTTTTTACACTTACTCCGAGAGGTTATGCTCAAATGACCAAGACGACAATCATTTCCTTGGCGTTCACTAGATGTGTATGTTGAAACTAAGCGCGGCCGTAGACCCCGAAACTAGCAGAAATTTCGACCATATGCTATTTGAATTTGAGATGCCAGCGGGTGAACCATGAATCCTAGAAGAAAGTGTGAAATTTTGTGTTGAACATCTGCACCTGACACACACTTGAACTATTCATAATTTATTGGAGGTCTTTCCACTCTACCGCTTTATGCTTATTTCCACAAAAAGATCCATTGAAATGACATAAATAGTTTAGCCTTGGCCTTTAAGCTGTCACTTTCTGGCAGCTCAGATTGCTAGACACGTGCGAGCATGAATCCTGTCATCAACGTTTGGTCGGCGACTGAGGGACGCACCACACGATGCAAAGTGTGTTTAGTGAAAAAACCAGTCAGAAAAGTAGAGCTAACCATTGCATAACAACGTGATGGTGATTTGTGCCAGCTCAGCTAAGCACACTTTGCCGTATAGACGAGGGCTACGTTGGACATGTAGTCGAAGACGGGATAAGCCGCACAAGGTCGTTTGAACTGAGGTGACGTTGCATGAGCCTGAAAAGTAAGTAGCATGCAAAGAAATTGGACTCGATTTGGATACCACACAGCAGCCTCTTTGGTGACCGTCAAGCACGATTGCTACCCGAGATGGGCTGTTAGCCCCACATTGATTCAAGTTATGGCAATGATGCCAATTGTAGACGCTTTTGATGGCCAATTTTGCGCTGTAGTGCGTGGAAGGCGACTCTGGGTGGGAATGGAGGAGTGTCTAGAAGAGTGGTCTGATCTAGTTGGACAAGTGTTACCTCGTCGTTCAAAGCTGAATAGATTCAGGTGCTTCTTTGAAGTGTGGATGGTTGGAGTTCTTTCATGATATCCTCCAGGAAGAGATCCACCGATGAAGCCTATTTTTTGGATATGGTAGTTTGGACAAAATCACAAGAATTGCTGTCCTACCTTGCTCAGTTTGATTTGAAGGGTCATTACGAATGCACTGTTGGTAAATATGTGACGCTTGGGATGGGACTGGTTTTACACAAGTCATTGGACAGCGGAAGAAATAAGTCAGTGGACAGTGTTGAAGTCCACTCAGAGACTCCTTTGATGGCTGTTCCATATCTGAAAATGGGCTTGGTCGCCGTTGGGTCAGTTCATCTGGAGATTGTGATCTACGATGACGTGCATGCATGTGGAGAGGTGTCATCGACTTCGTGTACAAAAACGGTAGTACAATAATCATCTATTCAAAATTTTTTGGCGACCCACTCCATGCTTCCATGAGCGGTTTTGCACGGAACCCGGGCACTTTTTGGTGTAAATCCAAAAATGCTAACTCGGGCAGTCGAGTTATGGCATGTTTAATTGCTCCATCTACTCACCCTATTATTCACTATTAAGTACCTTAGTTATATCGGCAGCATTTAATAATATTCTTTTTCATTTCGAGCAAACAATCTTCATTTCTACTTCACTCACTTTTTGACAATGACAATCAGCCTCGAAAGCGGTTGATTTCATCTGCATGCAGCAAGACATTTCACAATGTCCCATGCGAATTGCACATCCTTAAAGTGATTTAGCAAGCACATATGTCATTTACCCAGAAATCGGCCTTTCCCTCCTGTGGGTTCCGGCACCTTAAATGTGGATAATTTATATAACAAGTATAATCTAGGCTTGCATTATTGCATCTTCTTGCATCAAATGCCACCATCAACGCCATCTCTTTTTGACGAGGATATGTGTCTTGATTCCCTTTAAGGCCTCTATGGAGGGATGAAAGAAAACAAATATATGCAAGGAATTTATAATTAACTGTATCATCATATCTACTTACTGTATGTTGAATACATATGGATTCTTTCCAAGTATTATGTCTTCTTTCGTCTTTAGGGAAGTCTTGGAGCGCTATATTTCCGGCAGCGGAAGGCAAACCCATTCCTAGAGGACGTCTCCCCTGGAAGAAGTGCGGGTACTGTAGCGACCTTTAACAGTAGGGCTGTAAGTGACTTCTATCTTCAGCAAAAAAACCCCTAATTTCGTGTTCTGCACGGAAGCAATTAATAACAGAATCAGCATCACCCATGATTTATCTGGATTAGTTTTGTTAGACCTTCCTATAGCATTTGGATGAAGGCGTCAGTTAAGTAAACACGTGAAACCCCCTTTACCCTTCTTCTGGCTGGGTAGAGCTTACATAGATATGGCTAAATAACTCTGTAGTGAGAACCACGTGGCAAGGCGGAATGAAGGTGAAAGCCTGCTTTCACGAAACAATGTTAAATCAGTCAAAAGCACAGGACAGCATATATTACCCTCGTGGTATCATTAACATTTTATTACCTAAGGGATGCAACCTCCTCCGAGTGACGCCTCTTGGAGGCTAATTCTGAATAATAGTTATAAACCAGGGCATCGACACACCTTTTGTTTCCTCAAGTGAAATTGCATTTTAATGACAGAGTAAGATTTTACAAAGACGAGCATGAAAATAAAGCTTATTGTTTTGATCCATCAATCAAAAGTGATTGATACCCGATGGGGAGAGCGGGTGGGTCAGCAATACGGGAGAAATCAATTTGTGTTCGAGCAGGTAGGTGAAGGTTAAAGTTTGTGAAGAATTGACACCAGGTTAAATGGTGCATTTGAAGCTTGTATAATTGACATATCACAGTGTATTCATTCAATCTAGCGTGAACTACCGAAGCGGGTTCTGTAAAGGCGATAAAGCTGTGCTTACAGCTAGTAAATACTCCCCAGGCTTGACAACCCCGATTCCTTTCAATCTAGAGTAAAGGCAAAACATGATACATTTAGACGAGTTTAAATTTTGTTTAAGCTCATCCAGAACAGTTGCTGCTTTGATTGAGAGTTATGTCTTCACCAAAGCAGTGAAAAAAATTTTAATTGTTTCATGAGGGTAATCCCAACACCTAAACAAATTAATGGGGGAAAGTAAATCTCCGGAGGGATGTATGAACTCCAATGGAGATGTTGAAAGGATCCACAAGGGTTGCGCACGACATTCTAAGTGTCCGGTAAAGCCGACACTGGTGTGTGTCTTCTCATTGGCAAATCACTCAGCCCTCAGCGGACGCCTCATCAAAGAGGAAATTAAGATTAACCACCGTATTCCAAATTCGCGTTGTGCAAATGACAAAGAGTGCTTCTGCTAAGTGTCACATTTTACAGCAGATAATCCGGAGTCTGCTGTTTGTATTAGTGCTGGGTTTTCATATCGTAGAGACGGCACAACAGTAACCGCGTAGCAGGTTTAGCACCAGTTTTCGCCCTTTTTAATAAAAAAAATGCTCTCACTTAAAATTCCATTTAGTTGCTATTCTCTGAAGGTTAAACATCCGAAGAGTTCCAGGCTCATTTTCGAAAAAAAGATAAGGCTCCTGTTCCCAGCTTTCCAATCATTCTGTTTATTTTTTCCAATTACGATTTAGTTACACAAAAGGTCTTTACAATTAACCCAGGAGGTATTTGAGATACAATGACTGTATGAGATGCTGCCCAAGATAAAGTTCTTTCGCCTAAACTTATCATGAAGCACAAATGTATTTTTATAAAATTAGGTTTTATGATAAATTATAAAAAAGCGGTGATGTAACGGTTATACATGCTTTTGTGAGCAAGAGAGGCTGGCATAGATGGTTGCATCAAAGCTTGAGTCAGAAAGCGCTTTATTCTCTAATTCAGCCTTGATTCGAGCAAAGTACCACTCTTCCAAGCTTGCATAGGCCTCCGGCTCGTAGTCTGGCAGAAATTTGGACGCAAAGAGATGCGAGGTCATTCGCAGCACCGGCAAGTGCTCATTTCCAAGGATACACACGTAATTAACATATTTTGTGGTACAGCGAACTCCGTAGTCACCCCAGATGATGAATTTGGCAAGAAAGCCTATGTTCACTTCGCTAGGAGGACTAGGAACCACCTGGCAAGCGCCGGGCAGACGTAACTGAGGATTGTAGGCTAGAATGGGGAAGTAAAACTCTTCTGGAGTGAGAATAGTTTGGTGTTGAAGAAGGAAATTTCGAATTGGGGCCACGGCTTCGCCTAAAACTGCTTCCTGGAGAAATTCTCGTCTGTAAACTCCGTGGACTGAACCCTTGTACCAAGTGGCCTGTAGTCAAACAGATACAAGGAAAATTGAACTAGTCGAACGCAACATTTTCGCAAAATGAAAACAAAGAAGAATTGAGAAACGATAGGGAATCTTTTTTTTGATTATGAGCAATTCCCGGGTAGCGTAGAGGCGAATTGATGACCCACCAAATTAGCTAATACGAGGCAAGTTATACCTAAACTCCTTTATTAAAAGGTACTAAGGATGTTTAAAAGCCACCTATTTTGTTAATTCCTCCTAGAGCGTCGCGTAAAACCACTGTATCTCATGGTAAAAAGCGACTTGGAAATGGAGGCGTCTCATACTCAAGTGGTAGACAAGGCGATTTCGCCAAGTAAATACAACTGGCACTAAAAAGTGGACAATTGCCACAACAGACCACTGAAAAGGCTCAATGACACCCATTCGGTGTAAGTCTTTAGAGACACGTGACAGGTTTTCACTTCTACTCAAAATGTGATCAACAGTGGGACCGAAGATTAAAAGACCTAATAAATCAAAAATGCATGAAAAAATAGATGTTTTAGCAATAAAAAGCAATTAAAAATGCCATTATAAGAAAAACTCGTAACTTTGAACCAAAATTGAACTTTGCACAAATTTTAGGCCACTGGAAAAAAAGATTCTCGAATTCCGTCAAGAAATGCTTGCTTTTTAGAGATCCACAGGAAAAGAAAACCTAATTTAAATCCCAAAATACTTAATTTTTAATAATTTCATTTCTCATTGATAATTGTTTGTAGGTAAAGGTAAGCACAGTAAACGAGACGAGGCATCAAGCAAGTCCGCAGCGCCTTTGTTGGAACAGGCTTAATCATGGAATTTCCAGTGTCAAGGTCTTCTCTACGACTCTGTGGCAGTTCCATCAAAGTTTGTGCGATTTTAAAAATTAGACAAACTCAACAAAAATTTCACGTGAGAAATACGTATTAGCGAAATAAAGCGGCAAATTTTGTCCGAAAGTATGCGAGCAAGGTAGGGATTCCTGTACTATTAGACACTTTGATTTAATTAATAGTGGATTCTTATGAAATAAAGCAAAAAAAACACTTATAACAACTCTTAAACAACCATAGCTGTAAAATCTTATAGGCTAGTGCACACATCGATGGTGGCTTAAGATTTCAGTGAATTCTAAGGCGAATTTTGCATAAAACTAACTTACATTCAAGGGTAGATTTTTATTTCTGGTTCTTGATTTGAAGCGGTCAATTGAAAAGGCTTCAACCAGATTGGATCCATTAAGAGCTTTTACGATAGCCACAGTCTCCAAGTTCGTTCTTAAGGGGAAAACGTTGTCCTCAATGTTGATCAAGTATTTCCACTTCCCATTGCGTTTCAGGGCTTGTTCAGCACAGGTAAGTTGAATCTGTAAAGCACTCTCATCACCTTGCCTAAAGGCTACACGCGATTGGTGTGGAACTAACTCAACATTTGGACCGAAACATGAAACTACACCACTTATTGCCGCCTCAAATGCTGCGTCGGACGTTTTGTCCAGGTGGATGCAGTAGTAATTGTTCACCCGGTAGATCATTCGTAGGATTCGAGCGACCTGTCGCACGTCGTTTTGCACTGTTATGGTAAATGCAATGTCCACATCTCCATCTCGATCCGGTTTAATAGGGAATCGGTGTCGGAAGAAGTGACAATTCTTGTGCCTGGGTGAATTGATGGCTGAGAAGAAGGCGGCCGCAATGCTCTCATGGTACTCAACAACGTCGGCGTTTCTTCGAGAGGCTGATGGCAACCCGTCCTCTTGGAAGGATACTTTGAAGATGTGGTGCCATATTAAAATCGTACATCCCACCACTATCACCGCTGATAACAAGCGGCATTGATAACGACCCGAAAGGGCCATGTGTCTCTGTTGACAGGGGAAATATAAAAAAATAAACAACGAGTTACCGTAACTACTAGTAGTCAAAGCTTATAGCAAATCTAGCTTTGGCCATCGTAAAGTGTAGGAAAGCCAAATTTCTACTGTTTTGTAGCCTTTTTAATCGCAGAATTTACTGTTTCATAAACTCCATCTCTAAAGATTTTCATGAGTGAAAAAGTGTGAATGTAAACTTGCTTGCGATTGACAGACAGAAGATAGGAGCATGACTTTAAAATTGGGAGAAAGTGGAGAAATTTAAATTTGTTTCGCAAAGGAACAGCCAAATTTTGCCCTCTGAACAAGAGTAAGGCAAGTCATAGGGCTCTCTTTACAAAATAGATAAAAGTAATCCTATATGTGGAAAAAATAGTCAACGGTTTACTAAGTAGGAATAATGAAATTCTTAGTGCATCCTAACTTGGAGTCTGAACTTTCAAAGGCTGGACCTACATCTCCGTAGCCTAGGTGCGGGTGTAAGATTTCTGTAACCTTAATGAGCTCAAGGCGCTTATCGCACCTTCAGGGGCGCTAATTGATGAATCCTCTTGTGCACATTTAATCCATTTCGGTAAAACAGTAGGTCAGTTAACCAGGCAAGAAGACAAGAAGTCGAAATAACCTACATAGAAATGTTGGCTTTGTGTGAAATCATCAAAATTTTTTAAGATTTGAAGGGTTGGTAATTAAAGGTTAATTTGGGGACTTCTTTTAAAGACGCGAAGAAGTGGTGGTTGAGTAAAAAGGCATGTTGGAGTTACACGAAGGGACTCACTTAGTTGCTTTTTGTGAATTGAGCCAAGCGCCTCGTGAAAGACACCCACGAATGAAAATGTTGCTTCACAAAACCCGTTGCTCCACAC
The DNA here is from genome assembly GCF_000524195.1 of Echinococcus granulosus. Taxonomy (NCBI): domain Eukaryota; kingdom Metazoa; phylum Platyhelminthes; class Cestoda; order Cyclophyllidea; family Taeniidae; genus Echinococcus; species Echinococcus granulosus. The sequence continues at coordinate 31,152 of NW_020170520.1, read as the reverse complement.
ATAAAGCCGCGGTTGCGCACTCCTGGCTCCGCTGATGACGCGGCGTCTTCGCGATGCCATTGGTAGCCGGGAAGGTGGCGCACCACATTCACAGGCTACGAACTAGCTGAAGCAGAATCCACTGTCTCTCCTTCATATTTTAGCTACTTACACTGATATTCAAATAAGAATCACAAAAAACACCATACATAAAGCGTGAAGTCATTAAAACATGGATAAATATAAAATAAGCGTCCTCAAAGTCACAATGAATGGAAAGAAATGGCACTTATACCATTTGAGGAGGAGACTTTACGAGATAAAACAAAGTGCTAGAATAATTTTTGCTAGTAACGAAATATGAGCATGTTAAAGTTGATCATTTGTCTGTGTGATTTAATAATAATGTAGTTTGTGTGGAAGGTTGGCATGGACTTTGGAATTGCAGTTTTTTTTAAATTTGAGTGAAGTGCCATCTTCCCTATGCCTCAAAAATCTTAGGGCGAAATTTGACATGAAAACTGTTGGCAAATGATTAAGGATGCCTGTACACTTCATACATAAAAGAAATTACAAGATGCAAGCTCCTTTGGTGAGGCAGTGAATTCAAATGGCGCATCTTGTACAGCAGACGGGACTCCTCGGGCATCGCAGTTGCGACGCTTTTGTAGAGACTCCCAAAATTCGAAGACGACTGTTAGGGTTGAAGTTGAGGAAGAGCAATCCATCAGGACCATAACGAGAGTTATTTAGGATATAATTAAAGAAAGACTTCTCTTCTAAATGGACCATACTTGGTGTTTGCCTGATGAATTTAAAGGGATGGTTTTTGCCCACAGATCCAACCCTGATCAAATAAGACCCATTCAAGACTTCCAGAGCTGTAAAAATTTATGCGGAGGATGTCTGTAACTCTAGAAACACGTCCTTCTGCTCGACATTTTGGAAGTCCTAGTTGATGCTTACATTTTAAGGTCGAGATGTGCTCTAATTACCCCTCGAAGGTCAAGTACAATCAGTTAATACAATTTTGTGTTGCTGACCTCACCGACAGTCACACACTCGCTCAAGTAGTCTCTCCGCCCTTCCAACTTCGTGAACGTATACAATGATCTATCTGTCTGTGGCCATGGCAATTTTGTGTACTTATTGCGTTGGTTAGTAAATACATCCATTCTATCTGCCTATCCTCCCATGCGTCAGGAATTCCAGCACAACGAAGGTCGCAAAGTGGCGTGACAGCTCGATCGTGTGATGTCTGAATCAGTTGCACATTAACGCAAAAATTCCACCCAGTTTACCTCATTTCGATGGTGAAACAAAATCCTGCAAACCAAACTAACCAATGTTTCAGGATCAAACACAAGTGTTTGGGCAAAATGGTTCAAATCTGCTACAACGATTGCATCGTGATTTGTTGCTTATTTAACCCTGGGTTTTAGTAGAGGGGCCACCTAGGATCTCCGCCATAGGTACCTCCACCAGTCAGCCTGGCTTCTGGGCTAACCTGGTAGCTTCAGGCCCTACTGTGTGTCAAGAAACACATCATGCCCGAGGATTATGTCTTTCTTCGTTTTCAGGAAAGTCTCCGTGTCACACACATATTTAGTCGTAAACAAATCCAAAGCGGTCACTGGAAAACTCGAATTGTGGCACATTGACAAACAGTAGACTTTATTTAGTGTTTTATTATGTTTCTTTTTCGATAAAACATTTTGTAATTTATAAGAGAGTTTAGCTTGGTAAAGCGGCTGTCGATGTACTGGACTGTGGCGGAGCCACCGTCTGCTGTGAAAAAGGACCAGTTAATCGGGGAATCGCTACTGCCTCGTAAGAGTTGAGAGGTTAAATTTAAGGAGCGCCTGAATCTCAAAAACGCAATACGTGTACCAGTAACTGCACGAAATTCATGAAGTGTGGAATAGCGAAGTCATTGGAATGCATCATCGGTCATTTGAGTGGGAGAGAGTCTTTTTATAGCCTGTAGGTACAGACATTGTAAAGTTCATAGGTTCATAGTGCATCTGCTGCTGGAATCTTTGCTTAAGGAAGTAGTGAAGGCTGCAGAGAGACGACTTTGTCGCTTGCTGGAGGTCAAAGGCTTCATTGAGGATACCTTCTTAGTACCTCAAAAATTTGTACTCTGTTTGTAAACATTTATACGTGAAACTCCTCTGTATTCTAACGTATTTCTCCAAAACCATTATTAAAGGAGGCGATCCAGTCGGAGGGTTGTCATGTCACGTGATGCTCTAACACACCAATCGCTTCAACCAGGGGACCTGTGAAATTCTTTTCTGCTGAGCCATCGGATAAAGAAGAGCCTTTGGCACACTCAGAGGTGGAGGCACTGCTCTCACACCATATCGTCAGCACATGCTGCTCTTCTCTTTGGCTTATGGAGAGCACTTGATATTCGAAACCTGGCCGGGCAGTCATGGACCTCGTGAACTATTCAACAGCGACTGCAGATCAAGGTGCCACCACCTTGAATGATTCGTCAGAATGGAGGTAAACTCAGCATCCGATCAAATTTCAGTGGAGTTCAGCTGACCTTTAAACGGGTCAACATCGACTGCTGATCAGGTGGTTGGGGAAACAGATTCAAGTCATCGTGAGCTATGCGGCAAGCTCGTCCATGGTTTAGATTCTGTGCGAGCGATAGCGAATCCAAAACCCCAATGCTTTTGCATAAACGGGGATAAAATTTCAGCATTTTCCATTTCCATTGGAATAATCTTTTTGTTTAGGCACAGCGAATTATGTTGAGCCACATGCTACTTGCATATTTTCTTGTACCACGCCCTTCTGTTGAACCCAACAGGCTTCATGTATCGCGACGCAGTGTCTTTGTTTCCATGGCCGCTAGACAAAAGTTTGTAGGTATTATTCAATTTGATTCAACTAGAGCTGTTCAAGCTACGAATTAGGCGTCAAAGAGGCCAACTGCGATGTGGTGCCTGTCCCACTGATCTTTCAACCGCATATTCCTCCACTATGTCCGGAGGCATCAGGTGACCTAATTGTTTGCTCGAAGATCTGTTACAGCTCTCAGAAGCCAGGAAGGCTAGACTTTGGGTTCGGAGATGTAAAAGCGGTGATTGAGTTTCGGTAGATAAAGACTTAGACGCACCCAACGCATTTGATAATTTTAAGTCCACACTTCCATGGAATCAGGAGACAGCCTTGTTATTGTAGGAGAAAACGGCATGCCCTAGCTTGAAGGCAGGTGCTGACTTGCAAGACTCGGACAGTGTGTTTGCCGATACCATTCCCTTTAGTGACCCAGACGTGACCAAAGGGGGGGAACAAATGTAACTTTACAAATGGCACATCAATAAGGCTTAATTGTACTGCTGCACATGTACGAATGACCTTTGGTACCCTGATTGCTAAGAAATGAATTTTCCATTCACCGATGACCCGAGGACATGTAGAATTTATTCCCATGCAACCAGCAATTCATTGCGTCATGTATGGATCATAGCTGGGACACCTGGGACCACCTACAAGAAGTTGACACTATTTGAACGTGGTCAAACTTCTCACAGATAAACTCGTCTTTGAGTCTCCTCTACGAGTGGGTATCCAGTCTTCACTCCCTTGTAAGAAATGTAACGCAGTTGGTAATAACTGTAAAATGAGTTTGTTTCTTCGCCTGACCCGCATCTGGAGGATACTGACAATAATTGCAAACTTCTACTAGATAAAATGATATTTCTACTATGCTACCTAGAAGCTACATTCCAGGAGCAGCCAAATGGAAACGAGTTCCACAAGTAAATGGGAATATACTTAAAGAGGTGGCAAACTTGATGGGTAGTCATTCACTTTCCCTGTAGACTTGCACTCACACACTTTCATTGGATCTCTAGCCTTGTCTTTTATACCTCGCTTGGTAATAGATAAACAATGGAAATAGTGGGTTGCGTTCTTTTTTTTTCGGAATCCACTCCCAGGCCCCACAATAGAGCACATTAAAGGATAAACGGACAAGCATGAAAAGGACACGGTTTTTGCCCAAGTTACTGTGCAGACGAATGCGCTGAGACGTTGTTGGACTGCATACTTTGGTGGTGGCGGCTCGATCCAGTGGTGGTAGCGGCAATTTCCAACACAGCCCATCGAAACGCCTCATACATGTTGACGAACATCTCGCCTTGGTGGTGGAGACACCACACTCTCCACCGGTGCGATGCCGTAGCACTCAATGGAGAGCCTGGAAAACGACCATCGTCGAGCCTGCGGAGATTGCGCAATAGGCAATCAAAATGGCCACAGCTGGCCGTTGCCTCCTCTCTCTGCTCCAATTTCGTGTCCAGAATGAGCAGCACTGGAGAACGAAGTGTTGGATCGGAGGCATTGGTGGTGATGTTGGTCATGATGCGGTTCAAGCCATATGGCAAACGGCGCCAAATACGGCACTGGGTCGTGGAATTCATCACGTACACCACGCAGTCGTATTGGTGGATGGTGGAGGTCTGATAAAACGCTTCAAGATACTCCTCATTCTCAAGCAATGCCGTATAGATATCAACATAAATATCAAAAGTAGATATGGAGGCCACAATTCTCGTAAGTCCGTTGTGAATGAAACGATTTTTCTGTATGCCTCTTCCACGCTCATCGGTCCAATCATGGAGGGTGTTGAGAAAACAAGCGGCAATGGGAGTATTGGACATGGCACTGCCGAGTACCAAAAAGTGGATGGGTTTGCGCTGATTAAGTAGGTCCTGGTTCAGGTAATTCACATGCGATCGGGAATCCTGTATGTAGTATTGTACAGTCTTAAACAAAAGCTCTGTCTCTAACTCCACCCTTGCGTTTGTAAGTGTGGAAGACAGCATACGGTAAAGTGTTGTGTCCAGCCAGTCCATTTGGCTCACATAATTGCGTAAAATGCGTTTGAAAGTGGCAGATTCGAGGATCTGCTTAATGCTGGGCATGGCTTCACAAAGATTTACAAGATCCGCGGCGGTGAGATATTTGCAAATTTCGGTTTGCAAAATGCCAGGAAGTCGCTCCATCATAGACACGGAAGGTGGCACTCAGTGAGTCCGATTGCCAACTTGTGATGTGCTCGCTTTCGGGCGGAGTTCACATGAACGAAACGAGAAAAAGCGCGCAAACTTTGCATTAACATTCACTCCAAAAGAAGGCATTTCTTGCGGCTTGACTACTGACAGCATTGCAAATATCTTCCATCGGCCTCAATTCAATGCGGTTAAGTTGCATTTTGAATAAATTTTGAGCTCCTTTTTGTCTTCTTTTAAAAAATCAGTCAATTTTGTTGATTAAGACTGCGAGCTGATGAAACAGACAGCTTAATCCTTTGTTTATTTTCCGGCCAATCTATACAGCATACTTCTTGTTTTATAAATAAGTTTATCTGATTCCTCTGCATTTTCAACACTTTCCCCCGACCCCGGCAATGCCGACGGCAGATAGTGAAGTGGATGTTGAATTTCGTCAACAGACTTCGAAAAGATTGGATCTAGCACGTGCAAGTCAGGCATCGTGCGGTTTAAACTTCCACAGAGAGAGAGACCTCTACCACTTGCGATGGTGAAGGGGTTGAAAGGTGTGGCATGGGTTCACAGAGCAGGGTGTGAAGTAGGCATCTGGTCAATGAGCGAAACCTGCCAACGGATGACAGGCACAGTGCTATGCTTCAGACCCCAACTCGTTCCATCATTAATCGCAGTGCTTAAGTAGACTTCCAGACTTCTCTTGCTAAGTCCCGTGAAGCAAGTGTTTGCGGAGAGTCCTCCAAGGCGTCATCAAATCTACGGAATTTGGTATTCGACTAAACATGTTTGCCACATGCACTTCTGGAACTGCTATACCTACGAGGCTAGGAAAGCAGACGGGACACCTGTTTTGGATTAAGAAAGCAACTTCTCCGCAGGTTTAGGCTTCTCTTTCCATGTACATTAGGTGCATGGACCAACTGATGAGGTCTTAAAAGGTACCGCAACATTCCCACACTCTTGTTCACAATTACTCGCATACCAAAAGGTCGGAGGCCTCCACGTGATTGTTCGACGTGCCTTGTATACAGCCTAACGACAAACTTTGTGCATTCAGTCCGATGTCGATTTTCCGAAAATGGGTGGAAGTACAGTGGAAGCCGCATCCGCGCTGGTGGCAGTGAAAAAGGGAAAAATACCTAACGCGGAATGTATCATAAGGAGGATAAGCAGACGTTGCAACATAAACGACACACACCAGCTACGCCTACTTCACCAGTGTGACCAAATTGTCATCTACTGGCAATAATAAGCCCCGATCACTAATTTCGCGAAAGTATTTATCACTTCCATGTGGGAAAGGCGGTGCGTGTCCACAGTACAGCCGAAGGGGACAAAGCAAGCAGCAGAATGGAGAAGCATCAACGCAGACGAATTATGAGACGAGACGCTGATGAAAATGAGGCACGCAAGTGTATTTTGCTTCTAGGTGATAAAGGCATACCCTGGCCAACAAGTGACATTTGACATATTGCAGATATCATGTAAAACTGTCTCAAGACGGGTTATTTTATAAAGGTTGAATCTACGTGCTCGTATCCCATTGAAAAGGATCGCAAATTTGAGTAAAGAATAGTGAATTGAAACAGGGAGAATCGGCAGTAACTTCCGTTGCTTCGCATGTAGTGCAAGAATTTTTGCTCAAAGTCCCACGGCAATATCTACCCTACTGCTCTACCTCAGCTCTATGCTTGATTCATGACCCTCTACATCTTGACTGCATGGATATAAAAATCCCTTGTTTGGATGTCATCCCTCAGCTGATTTTCAACCGATGGTATCCAAACCCGACTTCCATGCAAATGTTTCATAAATACCCCATCAAGTCACAATACTTAGCGTCGTGCCGCTTCACACGCAACGGCAGAACTTTTTAAATACCCAAACTGCAGCCACCTGCGTGTACATTGGGACAAATTCTTCAGAAAAACATATTCTAGTGTTGGGTGCGCCCACAACTCCATCAATCCAACCTGCCGCCTCCTCATTATTCATACGATCAATTCTCACAAAGAAACCTCTACAACTACATCCTAGTAACATAATACGAATGGTTTAGTTTTACGCTGACAGCTCAATTTACAACGCATGCAAATTCATGAGACGTACTAACGACGTTCAGCAGAGGAAAAAGAAGTACACAACACGATCCATTCAATGTGTTCTTACATGTGCCCACCCAGTATGCGCGGAAACAGTACGACTAATAATTCTACTCATTTCGCTCAGCGTTGGACGCATAACAATTTGGTGCTTGCTTGAAATAGCCCATCGAAGTACAGATGAGGGCCGATCAAACAGAACAGGTCACACAAGACCAGTTGAATTACATTGAAATAGCATTGAATACTTACAGCATTGACCATAAAATGCTAGGAAATGCGAGTTGAATTGGGTAGGGGCCACCAGTTGCAGTCGGTTGGCCGAGGAGCACATTCATGGTCTGCTTCGCATCCATAAGCGTAATCGTCCAACACATCCGCTATTCATGGGCGTAAATATTCGACCTTGAGAAAAGCTACTCCAAATCTGATGAACGCATGCGCAATTCGTGCCATTATCACCCTGTTGACAATGTTGGAGGAGCAACTGGATGATTTGAAGTGCCAAAATCGCATTCCAGAAAAGCTATTTTTCAAGCAGTGCTCGAATATGAAACTGAGTTCTTTTGGAACACAGTCAATGCACTTTGATGTGAACCCAACAATAAATTCCCGATTGAACTACCTAAAGAATTTCGAGACCAACCACAACGTACCCTCTTTAGATAAACACAATCGGAGCAGACAAACTGAAGCATACCACTAACATCGCAAAAGGATGAGAACGCGAACGCAGCATTAAGAATAGGTTTATTGCGATGAATGCAAATCTAAAAATGTGGATTTCACAAAGAGAAACCCCAATTGTATATATTCAACCAAAAAGAAGTCTTGGAGGTCCTAAGGGTGATATTAAGGGTTATTTTTGATAAGTAATGGTAAGTGTTGCAAATATGTTAAACTACAAACAGCGAAGTCGCCCAGGACACAAAATGCAAAGAAAAAATAGGTTAGTACATGAAACCGGATAGATTCTGATAAATCGTACTGCCGACCAGTACTATAACGAAAATGAAGTTAGGAATAGGGAATTATAAAACCAGAATATTTTAGAAATAAGCTAACGCACTTAGGAGAGGAATCAATTTAACCAAAAAATTCCAATTCTGGAAGTAAGAAGAATTAAAAGAAAGGGTACCGACTAAGAATAACGCCTATGAGAACTGAAAAGTTCAGAAGAAAAAATCCTCAAGAGCGGAGAGCGCCTCCGACGCGACCTACCAGTTAATACACACCCTTACTAAAACAGGCCAATCACATTAAAGAAGAAATTTCAAAATTCGGCTTATGATTAAATAAACCCAAAAAAATATTCTGGCGGAATAGTAAACACATTCATAAAACGTGTACTCTTGTGATTAATCAAAGCAAAATACTGCGGTTATGGCAGATAAACTTGCAGGACATTAGTAAATGGCACACTAATGCTATCATTTTATCTCCAAGAGATAAAGAGTAATTTTCCTTACAAAGAGCAAGTCGTACAAATAGCTTTTAATTTTTGCTTAATTGATACCCTAAAAGGTGTGAGATTGCCTACGACGACATGAAATTCTTAAGTTAAGCATGCTGGAGGAAAATGGTTAATCATGTTTTTACCGGTAAAAGCCTCCACAGCTATATGGTATAAATTTTGCACACAATTTACAGGAAGTTGAGGGATTATATATTTGGCTACCTTATCAAAGGGCTTGAAGACAAAAGAAGACAAAATACTTGGTTTGAATATACGGAACGTACTGGGACTGCTGGCGTGGCCCGAGAGCCAGCGCACCCAGCGTGGTACACTGATTAAGTCAAAAATGGCTCCCCACCAAAACAGAGAGACAAACAACCATCGCATAACACTGTCGTAAAATAAATAAGAGTAATAATACTAAAATGACAATTTTAATCGATACGTTATACTATTGTAATATTTTGATAGTTTGTAGAACTGTGCGGTTGATTGCGCAAATTTTTAAGTCTCCACCCATTTGACTTTGCCCAGGGGCATGGTCTTCGGCCCATGACGGTTTATTAAGCTCTTCTGCACTTCAAATACCTCACAACTTCCTCTGTTATTTTAACAAACTTGCAAGTTTAAATAATTTTTTTAATGGATTGTATTTGAAGCAAGTTCAATATCTCTTCCTGAATTAAAAGTTTATAAGCTAAACCAGAGAACTCCATTGAAGCCTTCCGATGGTAGATGCATTTTACGAGTAAAAAACAAGAATCTAATAGGTACGTGGTTTAAGCCACTGTTACTATAATAGTAACCACACAAAAGAAGGAATTATGGAGAGTCCTCCACTCAACAGGACGTTTGTTGAAATACATGATCCCTTCCGTCGAATTTCCACACCCGTGAATCCGGAAACTCAATCTGACTGGGATGTGCTTCCGGAAGGGCCACATTCCTCACACTATCTTGGTTTGGTCTGACGACAACGTTTACACTCTTGCACTGCAAGCTTCCGGCCATCGCCGGCGGAAGGTCGGTTTGCTCGGTCGTAATGCAGTTGGTGCTGCTGCGATGTAACACTTAGCCGCCGGTCAGAAGGAGGGCTTCACCACCTGGTATCGGCTGCTGAGTGAAGAAGGGCTTTGACCCGTTGTAGCCATGCCACTTCATTGGGCGAGAAGCGGCAGTGGTGGGGACGATTGACTTTTTTGCTGATACATGAAGTGGTGGGATATTGCAGTGCAAACGCCCAGGTGATGCATAATCACCAGCGAATGCTACAAACGGTTGCAGGCCATTATGATTACGGTAAGCCCATTCGGCCACTTTGCCGGCCGCTTCTTGTGCCTCCATTCTTTTCCATTAACTGAATACTATCTCACCACCCCAAATTATTGATTCAGGGCTTGGGCAGGTCAGGTGCCGACAGCGTTCAAATCATGCCCTACGGCATGTACTACGATGTAAAAAAACATTTGCTTTACAACATGAATTGCGATCAACTTGGCAGATTATTTGAATTTACAGAAAGATCTGCTTCACAGAACATGGGCTAGACGGACTACTACTGTAGCGTCCCGGGACTCCCCGAAGCCGAAGGAAGATAGAATACTCGGGCAGAATATGTATTCAGCGTAGAGAAGGTGTCTGGGCTATGGCATGGCCCAAAAGGCCAGCCTACCCAGCGAGGTACAAGGGGGCTAATTCGAAGTACAAAAGTGGCGCCTCACCAGAGCCGAGGGATAAACCACTATCGTATTACAACTACAACTTGCATGAACCAGAGCAGGAACCACCCACCATCTATGAATCTGGAATAAAAAATGAACAGAGGTATACCGTGAGGCACATTACTTGACAATTTGGAGCATCAGATCTTCTTTAGAGTAAAGCGGTAAAGCTGTTTTTCAAATCATTACGATAACTTTATAGAGTATGCATTACTGTTCCATATCAAGGCAAAAGTTGTCCCAAGGTGGCAGCAATAAAATGTCATCAGGAATAAGGGTATAAAGCAGTGAAAAGACAATTGTTTCTATGCAGATCTAACCACGAGAACTCCTTATTTGGCAAATTGATAAATTCAGAGATTTTTCAGGAAAGAGAATAAACTGGTTTCAAAAAGCAACTTTCCAGATTATCATCAACAATGTGACACTCGATTCTCCCTTATGTTTGCCAAGCAAGAGTATCACAGTAGACGTGCATTTTTAATATATGGAGTGGTTACGCAGCTACCAGCGTGTCCGAGCCTTCGTGTAGCAGAGCAGAATTGAAATCTGCTAAAACCGAAGCGCACTCATAGTTTAGCAAAGTGAGGCCTTGCACGAATTCACTTAAATAGAGTATACATATTTTATATACTAATCGCGACTATAAATGTATTAGTGAATTGAGCAAAATAAATGACTTATCGTGATGCGTCCACGCGCCGAGTCAAAGGGTTTAAATCACAGTAGACTGCAAAAATAGTCGTAATTTCCCTACTTAATGAGCGGGAATAAATATGATGTAGTGTTAGGTTGGGCTTAAAAATGAGGGTACTAAGAATTGAAGCTCAACCAATAAGTACTTGGTTTGTTTTATTCTTCTGACATGGGCCACCTTGTGTGGGTCATTGTACAGAGCGGAATTGTATTGTAAAGCCGAAGGATGGGGGTAAGGTTTTATTTTTCAGTTCATCAATTGTCATATCAATATCCTAATATTGTTTGCAACTTCTATCATGTCATTGTTGCACACTTTATCAACAACGTACCAGAAAAACCCGCACTGCGCACCAGGTGTGTTTACCACTAAGTAATCAGTCGTAAACATTACACGGTACAATATGAGTACAAAGATATTTCAATAAGAAATGTTGCGCTTTAACAGGTACATACTAACAGTGGAAATAGCTGCTAGTTGATGAGTAACTCTGACACTTTTAGAAAGACGGAAGGCGAAAGGATGAGGCAAGTCGGGTTTTATCGTATAACCTACCTTATCATACAACTTAACTTACTTACGTAAAGTCCTTTTTATAAATCTGCCTACTTTTTATGTAGCAATGTGTGTTTTTAACTTCTAGGCTGAGGGAATGTACGTTTTTTAGTTTACTACCTTAAGTCACCCTTCCGTAATAGGGAAATTTTTTATTAGGAAACTCAAAGAAAGCATTTATTTTGTATCTTTCAGTAAAGCTAAGAATAGCAAAGGCAAAAAAGGTATTTTGATCATTCAAGTTGTTGCATGTAATTGCTATAAACTAATACCACGATTTTCGTTCAGGAAAGAAAGAAAAATTCGAGCCTGCACAGAATGAAGTACGTTCCTCCAAATATCTACTATTTGTCCATTTTTAAACTGCATACCGGTTTGCGAATCTGCTCTCTTAGTCGTTAGATCACCTAATTGCCTCGATTAAAACAAAGAGCGTTAATCCTTCAGCACGGTGTTCTTTGTTTGTGCTCTATACAATTCCTCTTCAAATGCAAACTAAAAATGTACACTTTCACCCAAACCTGGTGTAATTCCTTCCTGTCTGCATTGCAAATCCAGTTAAAAAGGTTTCTTGTGAGTTTTTTTAGCATTTAGGGCATGTGCATTAATAATCCACAGCACTCAAAAGGGGTTTTAAAGCTTGATTGTGTTGATGAGTGAATCAAAGATGCAGCAGGTTCCCAAATGACCCTACGTTTTCGATATTGAATGATGCTATGTCCCTATTGACGCATAAGTTAACGATTGATACAGCAACAGTTGTCTTGCTGAATTTCTGTGCATCAAATTTGATTAGTTATGACGGTGCCAGTTTCTCATCACTTCTTGCCCATTAAGTAACAAAGACAACCAGCTTTGTTGCTTGAACCCGAAAATGATTCACTTAAAATGCAACTACTTTATTGCGTGTTTCAATTCTTGTTAGCTGAGTCGTATTCTTCAAAATTATTAAAATATCATTTTTTGTTTGCTAAAAAGGATTGTGAGTAAGTTCAGCTTGCCTATTAATCTCTTATATCATAAAATTACTTCTCATGCACATAGAAAATTGTGGTTCGGATAACACTACTTTCAAACATTGAACACTTTTTGTTGACTACTTACAAAAATACCCACCTCAAGACTTTTCAGGTTATAATTTGTCTTGCGTGAACCTCTAGGGTTGGATACTTGTGCCGAGCGCAAAGTGGTTTTGCCTCGTTGTTGAAGGATTTCGTGCCATCTTGAATCCTCTTCGTCCAATTGACAAACGCTAACAAATATCTTTCATAGTGTCACACCCATTTTCCAAAAATAGCGCTTGCGTCTTTGCAAACGCTAGAATCACAAAGATCCACTTCTCTGCTCTATCAATTTCAAAATGGCTATTATGATAGAAAAATGATATCAAATTTCAAGGATTTCGAGAAAGACAAGATGTGGGAATGGAACTGCTCTTGGCATTCATTAGCTAATGAATGCTGCAGTTAGACTTCAAAATTTCCTCATTGCTTTTTAGGCAAGATTTATTCAGTGCATTTTACTGGTGATACTCATTGCCATTTTTAACCATGCCAAACTGCCATTGTTTTTCGGGAGGAAGAGGGAGAGGGGGACGAGAACATTAATATTTTTGCTACACTTTCAGTCATCTCTATTCTACGTTCAACACCTCAACGAGTTCGGCAGATGGGGCAAGTTTTTTGTGTAGCATACACAATTTTTCTAACAGCTCTACTAAAACCTATATGACTGCTATAAAATAGGTATTTTCGGATGTTGCTTGGACATATTTGTCTACTTTGCCTTTATTTGCAAAATATTTAGTTTAGTCAACTAAGGGTTATGGTTAAATCCAGTAGAAGTTGCTGTTTTTGCTCGTTAAAGACGTGAAAGTTGTGCATTATTGTTATGCTCTGACTTGGTTATCCACTTCAGCAGCACCGAGAACGCGAAGTACCGAAGTAAGCTTTCACTATAGCCTGCATATCCATACATCTGAAGTTCAGGTAAGGCTTCCTAAACCGCCGAATGCATATGACTTCTTAAAGGGGAGATAACGTTAGCATTTTTTCCCTTCAATGTATCCTATGCCGCTCGTGAACATACTTGCTTCTTTAACCATACTAAGGTGGCACTGTTATTTTTTGGGTGGAGAGGGAAGTTGTTCTTTTCAGCCATCCATATAGTACACCCTCAGCCGAAGCAATGGGACCGGCGGGCGGCCAACACTTTTCGGTAGGAGTCAAAATTATATAATAACTCAGACAAAACTACAAAATTACTAGGAAGCACATGAGTAGATGTTGCTTGTATATAGTTGTCTATTTTCCCTCCATTTTTAAAACTGACCAGATTATTCAAATAGTAGGTAGGCTTACATCTAATAGAAGTTACAGCATTTTCTTGTTGGACACATAAACGTAGCGTTTTGGTGTTGTCGTCTCCTATTTAAAATCTCTTTTAGGTCCATGGAAAGGCTGAGGCAGGACCGTAAGCTTTTCATGATAACCTGGAACCCTCTGCACCAAAGCTTCGGTTGAGGCTTCCTAAACCCCCCAATCCATATAATCTCTTGCAGTGGAAATAGCATCAGTATTATTCTTCTAATGCACCTTATTTATGCCACTCGTGAGCGTATTTACGTCTTTAATTCTACCAACGTAGCATTGCTTTTTTCAGGGGTAGGGATGGAGGAAAACACTATTGCTTTTGTTGGTTTTTTTAGCGGGATTTATGATAATCCAGGAGATGACAATGCATACAAAAACGAAGATCCTATATTAAGGCCTCAGCAGAAAACCTGGAAACCCCGTCCTCAAAGGTTCATTGAAAGGTTTATATTCACCCTAATGTATATAATCTCTCACAGTGGAAATAACTTCAGCTTCGTTATATTCGGATTTAGTGGGATTCCACCACCACTGCCGCTCAGAAAGCCCTCAAAGGTAAGCTGCAAAATCTCTTTGTCAAACCCTTGCAAGCCCAACTTTACCTTGCCTACCCTTTAATTGCTTCAGCATCATTCTGTAAAAAATTTGATCACTTAATGCTCCTTTTTGCAATTTTGTAGGATGAAAGACAAGACAAAAAGTGGGCCTACGATTCTTATCCTCCACTCATTACTTTCATTGTCTGTCGAAGATGTAGTAAAAAATCCCGACGCAGACGACAATGTGGTTTAGACTTGTTTGATGCTCGCACACCAAAATTGCACTAAAAGTGCTTTTAAAGAGTGCCTAAATCACAGAGGCTTGAGTTGGAAGAGGTGTCAGTTCTTTGGTTGTTGTGTAAACTTCTCCATCATACGGTATTCCGTTGGAAACATAATCGACGGTACAATAGAGTCCACACATTGGTCTCTTTTTGTGGCGGTCGGACTAATAAAAATGACGTCAATGTGACCTACTTCAGCGTTTTCTGATGCTGACATGAAAATAATTGCAAAATTCTATTTTAGGACACAGAAGGTATGCTGCTCTTATATCTTGACCGCACACATTACCAATTAATTTGTCTTTCATTGCTGTAAATGGTACCTCCATGATTATTGCCTGTAATGTCTCGAGTCTCCTTCGAAGTTGAATGTCAGATCATACTACCTACGAACGTCCAGAAGAGTTGAGATGCATAACCCATGTAGTTCAAGCCACAGTCAAACAAATAGTAGTTTACTGCATTATCGAGATAATAGGTAGATGGGAAATGATACGACAGAGTGAAAACCAAGTGGTTAGATTGGCACAACACAGGGAGTGGAAACATTCTAACTGACAAAGTTTGGATAATCACTTCAGGACTCTTCAACGCCTGCAGCAGCACCGTAAGCTTTTGCGACAGCCTTGAAAGCACTGCACGTAATGCCCAGCTAAGGTTTCCTAAAGCCTCGAATGAATATAACCTCTTAAGGGAAAATACCATCAGTATTATTCCCGCAAAATATTTCATCCTTGCCATTTGTTGGCATGCTTGTGTAGCCTTTCAAATCAACGTGTCATTGTTTCTTTGTTGGTGGGGGGCAGCGAGAAATAATAATTATCCTCTTATATTATTTTTAGCAAGATTAACAACGAAACATCAGGCAGTCGGACTACACTTACATCCCAGACAAGTTCAAGGGTAAGTGAAAATAAATTATTTTTAAATTTCATCTTAGGACATCATTTCTGTGGAGAATAGATTTCTCACAAACTAAATCAGACCTTTTACCTTGGCCCTTTTTCTGTAATGGCCTACTATTTAGAGACAAAATTTTCTTTAACTAAATAGCCAAGCTTCAGGAACCGGCAACAATTTATTTTAATATTTTTTTTAAACATAAACACTCTTTGCTTTATCTGTTTTACTTCATTCTCTTGATTCGTCGGAGATGGAATGCAAGCTTGACGAATCATGCGCCCTCAGATGCGGTGAATGTATTTGCCTTAACGAAACTCTCCTGTGAGGAGATTCATCAATGCACAATCTGTTGCAGTCTCCGTCGATCTGCTCTTCGGAAACGAATGAATCTGACTCCGATGATGCGCCTGTAAAGTCAATGCCGCCTAAAGACAAAGGTTCGGCTTCTACTAACCCAGACGCTCTGTTGGGTGGCTTATTTGCTGAATTACGTCAGCGGCTAGAAAAGCTTGCATCGCCCAATGATGTAAGTCAGTAATTTTTGAGCGTAGATGATAAAATGAAATTGTGGATTATGCAACACTGTCGGCACAATATCTCATCCCATTTGTTAGTGTCTACGGTACAATAGTCGATGAGGGAGTGAACACACCACCGATACTTAAAACACATGATATAGGGTGTGCGCATTAGTCCGTCAGACTCGCTTTACTTAAAAGAAGATCTGCTTGAAAGAATGGCCTTTCTTTGCCAATGAGCCTGTCTGATGCTCCCAAAAAGTCGTTGTGTAATGCACCTACTTCTGAGTGTGTGCCATCTGCAACCACTCCGAAGGTCAGGATTAACAGCTTCCTTCCAAAATGAGGGCGCATCAAGTCCAGCACTAATTGCACTTAAACCTGTCAAGGTAAAGAGGACTGCTGCGTAATAAATACTTTTAAATGTGGTTTTTATATGGTTGTCGATTTTGCAACCATTTTCGAGGTGACTGGTTTGTTCAAATGGCAATTACAGTTGCATCCCGTGAAAGTTGCAGCGTTTCCTTGTTTGACGCATGGGATATTAATACTGCTGTCCGCTTTAAAAATCGTTTAGGAAAACCAAAATTTGGACGCAGTGCCGTAAGTGTTTCGTGATAACCTGGAAAACGCCACATTTAACGTTCAGTCTAGGCTTCATAAATCCACAAAAATGCATGCAACCTCTTAAAGCAGAAATTATGTCAGCATTATTTTACTCAGTTCTAAAGCGGCTACAACAGAATCGTCCACCAAAGAGGCTTCAGCGGTAAGTTGTGCAACTTCTTCGTTAAGCTTCCAAATTGAATTCGTTGTTATGCTTTATGCGTGGTCTTTGTTGGTCTGGCTGATCGTTGATGCGAATTGGTTACTCCTGCGCACCGCTTGTCGTTGCTGAGCCGAACTTGAGACTTCTTAATTGTCTGTGTTCATTGTTGAATGTGTTCAGGCGGAAGCCCCAGCTAGAAGGGTCTTGTGGTTGATGATCGAGAATATTCCGGAAACAGAGCAACCACTGGCACTAGAATTTAAGGTAGGCGCGCATTTGAAAGGTTTGCATACATGGCCACCTTATTTTGTCTAATCTTGCTTTAGGCTGGTTAGTTTGTCCCTGTCCATGGCAAGTGGCTTAATTTGGATTTGTGTTGATAGAATAATGACATAGTGCGGTGGGTGGATTACGGTCCAAAGTACCTCAAAAGCAAGCCTCCTCCTCTGCCTGCGAATGGATACCTCGAGTGTGAAACGTGGTCAGGGAAGCCGGTGGTTGTGCCCAGTGAGTACGCGCGCCTCATCAGCTCCACGCTTGAGCTGGCCCAGGTGTTGCAGCGCAGGCCACGAGCCGAGGTCATTAAGGACTTTGTCGGCACTACCGATGGCGATCTCTCCGTTGCGGTAATTTTCAGCACCGATAATAGATCAGCCCTTTTTAGCACATACTACCCTCATTACGTTCCATACTACTTAATTGACGTGCTCCCTTTAAGGTTGGTGAAGTGATTTACCTCCTTTTCGAACGCGACGTTTCCTACTTTATGGCAATGAACAAGAGTTTCGCACGCGGAAGGGTACCGAAAACGGCTCTAAATGTTCTTATTGCGCCTTGAATTCCACGCACCAGCCATACTTCTGCTTCAAACACAACCCTCTTTCGGCGTGGATTTCGAGGTACATGTTTGGAGGCATGTCCTTTTAACGAACTAACCATCAACTAGCTAACTAACTACTTGTCCAATTTACCCACGTGACTGTGGGTTATGCAATGCCACCAGAAATGCCAGATGATGGGCTCTTCCTCTTTCTAACTGGAAAAGCATTGGAGACTATCTATGAAAGCTGGTAGAAGTTAGCGCATGTGGCACAAATGTGCTTGTAGACTTGCAGGTTCTTGGTCGGTTGGAATTCCTCTTGGAGATAGATAGGTAAGGAGTCTTAAGTGGTAGCATTAGTCAAGCTGCCCTCGAATCGCTATACGTACGTCGTCCCCATGCAAGCACGGAAGTATTGAAGACTGTTACACCTCGTAATGAATAATGCGAGTATACCCACTCAAGCTGTGTAATCGGAAGGGGTTGATTGTTCCAACTGCCAAATGCACATCGCTTTAAGTGTGGTGGCTGGAAAGAGAATGCGATCCAACTAAACCTAAAAATAACAATTCTTTTAGTAGAGGCGCATACCTATTCGTTTGCAAAGTATTCCTAAGTGCCACTGTACTATGCGACACTTCGTCTTCTCTGTCGAGTGGTTGCCACATCTCTCCAGTCATCGAGATCACAAGTAGGCCCCATGCTCAAATATTTTAACCGTCAAAGCACTAAGTGGAGCTAAGCCAAAGAAACCGTGCAGTGATCTCGTATTTTGTGTGTTTAACGACGCACAGACACTTCGACCTCCCTCCGTGACGTGACTTTCGAGCCACTGCTTACGGCCCTCCAGCCCTACCTTACGATTTTTCTCAAAGTGCTTTCAGATCGGTAAATTTATGAGCTTTAAAATTCTGACAAAATAATTTTAAATGTAGCGCTTCAAGTCTTTTTTAAAGGAGACTTCGTTTCAAAGTGCTTAAAGACTACCAGCACTACCCGAAGGCTGTGCCGTATAAGAGAAGAATAACCTGCAGAAATCAACGAAATATTAAGTCAGTAGAAGCACGAAATATAAGTAGTGATATTGAATGTGACAGGAAAACATTAGTCGGTGAAGAATATGCGCTGACATTGGAATTTAAGTTGATTGAATTCGAAGAGATGATCTTGAATCATCATCATCACCAGAGCCCGAGCGATGAAGGCGTTTTGTAGGTCTGGGGTAGAAACAACTCACTAAACACACGACCCAAATGGTTACTGAAGTAGCTTTAGATGCAATGAGATGATGAGAGGCGACTGAAATCACATTTCCTCGTGTGTGATGCCAACTATGGTCTCCACTTTTGCATCTCCAACACAAGGCACCCTAATTTGCCACGCCCTGCTCATTCAACTGTAGAGTGTGGAAAGGAATTATGCCACACTCCGATTGCAGATTGTTGGATGTCGCAATAGCAAAAAAACTCTCATTAGGCGGTATTGAGGGGGAAAATAAGATAGCGCGACCAGCCGGGTTAAGTTGTGTGGGACACAGACAGGCTTGATCACGCCTGCCATTTACACTTCTGTTAGAAAGTACCTTTGAGCATGAAATGCGCAAGTAAAAAGTGACCTTAATAATCGCTACTGCAAAAATCATCTCCCTTATGCAAGATTTTCGGTGCAACATACCTTTCCTTGGGATGAATTCTTACTGATGAAAAATAGTTAATATCTGACTTAAAGCAACTACTCAAAAATATGCACCTATGGTGCTTTTTGCTCGATGTCATTATTATAACTGAATACAAAATGTCTGTAGGGGCAAATCTTTTGTTCATCCATCCTAACTGCTAAAACTCAATGCCAGTTATGATTTTATCAGCAAAACTGATGCGTAATGACACAAGGAAAGAGAATTTCGAAGAAGATTATTTTAATATTAACAGGCACATAGCTGGAGAAGTTTTTGTATTTATTTCAAGGGGCTCTGTTATAGGTGAAACGTGATTGGCCAATCAGAGTAACCTAGTACTTAGGTCAATTTCAGTAGACCTCTTTGCCTCCACGCTGGTAAACCTATTTATAGCCAACTTGCTCACAATTGGTTAATTCGGTTGCCTTCGCATTGAAACCACGAAGTAGATTTAGTTAGGCGCACAAATTTGTTTCGCCAGAGTTACCAAATAGCCGTATGAGGAGGGTAAAAAGAAATGTCCTATCAGCGACTGAGTTGTCAGTGTGACAGATGAGGGCGACTGCGCAATCGTGCTGCAAAAATGACATCAACTAGGAACCATAGCTAACTAATTAATGCCTTTTGTCAAAAAAAATATGAGAAACGCCATCTAGAAGTCCCATTTTTAATTTCCTGGGTTAGTCAAATAGTTTGGATGCTAAATGAGAATGGACAGGCATTTAGAGAATGGGCTGAAATAGAAAGAAGAATTGTCTTTCATTCTTGAAAACAAGATACTACCTGCCCCATTTCTAGGGTTAAATTAAACAGATATCGCACTGCCTGATTGAATCAAAATACCTCAAGTGCTCGAGGCCGAGACCCTCTCTGGTGTCTCCTCCAGCATTAGCCATTGTTCGCCCAACTTTTGCATCCCTTCTGTAAGGCTCTCGACGACGCGCACACTATACAACCAGTTTTATCGCACGAGCTGGCAAACAAAGACGCCTCATTGAAGTCTCGGCCTCCTGATTAATGTCGGGCTGATTACATCGCAGAGTGCGAGAACACGCACACAAGCTACGGTGCGGCACAAAGGGAACAAAACCTGATGTGATAATAAGCATTTACTCGACTACGATAGACAGACAGTAAATGGACTAATCGGATTACTTCAATGACTCGCTGTTTGGTAATCTAGCGCAAAAGTGTTCATAGTGAGACTCGTTTAGATTTACCGAAGCTCTGAGGACGCCTTACGAAGCATATTGGGAAGTCAGACTTCACGTTTCCTGAACTAATTCTCACATAAACGCACACACACACCCGTATGTTGTGTTTAACAGGAGCGCATTCAGAAACGAGGTTGTGCACGTCCCATCCACCTTACATTCTGTGATTCTCCACCCGTCAATGCCCCATCACTTCCATACCAGAAGTTACCTATTTGAGTAGATGGTGTTGGCAAGCATCTAAACAATAACTAGGAAAAAACTAGGAAAAGTAATTGGTTAGGTATTTTTAATAATGCAAACACTACTTATCATAACAACTGCAGCGACTACTCACCTATTTTACTGTCCGGATTATTTAGGCCCTTGGTATCTTAGACCTAAATGACAGTAGACGTGTTACAACCTGTCTTGTCGATAGTTATGTTCCGAGTCGTCACTTGGCATGGACCACTAAGCAGACAAGGAGGGGACACAGGCTTCAGAACAGATGCTTTCACTAACGCAGTAAAAAAGGAATAGACAAAAAGAGGTACTGCCAATGCTTACGGCCCTGGTGACCAGTGATTGGAGACGGCCTGGGTCTGAGTCCCTGTGGGTGACTTCACCTTCGTGGGATTATGGCAATCGCTTGATCTTTGACTTTGGGTGGTTTTTCAGTACACTTACACTGCATCAATGCTTGGCATGAATAAGACTGGAATGACTGAATGTAAGTATGACTATGGAGCGTCAGCAGATTGGTCATGAAGTGGATCTTTTCAAAATTCGAACAGAAATATTTTCCTGGGGCTGCAGTCGCCTCCAGTAGGATGTTACATATTTAGCCAATTTCATAAATCCAAACAGTAACTCTGACAAACCGGACACATCCTCTGGTTGGGGTGAATGTTAAACTACGTGTCTTTGTTTGATTCCCTTTGTGACAAACTGCTGGCTGTGATGATAATCAAGCTGCCGAGACCGACATATTGCCAGGTGTGACTAAGCACAGAAGGTGTAGAATAAGCTACTGTGAATTAAAGGCTGTGGAACACGAAGTCTGAGTCATTACATCATTCATTCAATGACTGACCTTGTCCTTAAGGCGTAAGGGGCCTATGTGATGGCACCATACAGGAGGGCCACGACCGAAGGTGAGTTTTTATAATGTTCAGGAAGGCAGCTGAGAAAGTGTGAAATTATGAAAAGTTGAACGAGCATTTCGTTTAGCATACTTCTTGGTTAAGATTTTTTTCCATTTGCAAAGTAAGAATGCCATAATATGTCCTTGGACAAACAGAAAACGAATAAACGGATTTCCTAACTTTGCCCTTGGCCAGCAGGAACAGTCCGGTACAGGGTAAAGGCAGATTCCTATGACGAAGGTGATGCAGAGCAAGTTTCAAAACCCATTTCTACTCCACAGTATATTGTAGATCCCATCACCTTTCGAGCGTACGGATGTTTCCTTCAAAAAAGGGCCAGTTCTTCAACCTGGTCATTTAATTATTCATCAGGCCACTTGATCCACAACCGCCAACTTTGGAAAGGAATATTTCGGGTTAATTGAAGTAGAAAGGCTGACACTTGTGCAGAGCCTAATGAAATAACTTCCGTGAGTAATACTGAGGATGATGCTCAAATCAAGGAGGGGACTACTGGCGCCATATTTTGCTTTACTAGGATCTCCGGAGTATAAAGCGGTCAACTTGACATGCTTCGTGACGTCAGCCCGATTGACCTTCAGTGGCCCCGTCAAACATTGGTCAATTATTCACACAAGATTTTAGGATTAGAAATGAGGGTGATCAGTTTCTTCAAGTGGTATCACGAAGATTAAAAGAATACTGTCTTTCCCATCATTCTATCAGTAAGCAGGCATTCTCCCGCTGACGATTTCTGACTGTCTCATTTCCATCAATCCGCATATTTTACAGCACATGTGTGTGTGGGGAAGTTCGGCATTTCTGTTGTCAGGCTGTTGAACTTCAGGCTGCTTCATGTCATAAGTAAAGGCTCATCCAAATCGACTGACCAGGATTGCTAAACCGTAAACAGCACCATACCTTTCTACATTCCCTTTTCGTTTTTGGAGTGGAAATTTTGATGTGTTTCTCTGCAAATGCGAGGGAGCCATGAGCAGACACTGTGATCAATTCTGCTGATGAGTGTGGTTGGGTGGTCAGATGAATGGATGGTGGGTGGTGTATCGAGAGTGTGTGAAGTGTAAGTCAAGTATGCAGGTGATGCAGGCAGTTCGATGCTGCTGTGCAAGCGCTGCGCTCAATCTGATGCGGAACTGCAGGTGACCAAAAATTCATCTCAATGGCGTTGATCGAGTGATGCTGCTAGGTGATCTCTCGCCCTTCTACCACGATCTCATTCCTATCACGGAGTGGCAGCAGAAGAACAAGATGAATGTGTGCGGAAGAGGAAACGATCCTTATTTCATTACATTCTGTCTTCATTTCCTTGCTCTTACTGCCTTCTTCACGAAATGAATGTCGTAGATGCTACCAATGGAAGACTACACTGCATTAGGCAATGATGGATTTCATCTGGCCTTCAGCAATGCTCCCGTGGACTCGAACTTGCTACTGCTCTTCAGCCTGGGTCAAAAATGGTCTTTCCTCAATGACCTCTGATCCGTGTGCCTACTCCGCTGCCTTCTTACCCTCTCTCTCGCCATCTTAACTCCGATTTCCTTCCTCCAGGGCAGCCACCGTCTCTCTTCATATCATGGTTCTCATAACTGCTTATGATTGCCAAGGCACTTTCTTCTCCTTACGTAAAAACAAAATGTTCTCAAGCATTTTGCCATATCTTTATACGGATATCAGCACAGACTGGAGAAATGGTGTGGTTCCCGATACTCTCTTTGCACTCCTTATGCAGTAAGGAATGTAAAATGTAAGGAGGGAAATAATATCACCCTAGTCCTCCTTTGCAAAGGCGCATTCTGTTTATCACCTCTTCATCCATATATTAGACAATTTCCATCCCACTTATTGCAATGGACAGGTTCGCAACTGCTGAGGGACCAGTAGGTAGTTCCAGCCTTGGGTACTTAAGGCATTGCGATTAAATTTGGTGTTGGCTTGTCTGCAAATGATGTTTTTTCCAAAAAGTAAAGTGCAATCCTTTGCATGCTTGTGCCTTCTCTATGAACACCTGACCGTTTTTAATATCTGGTAAACCAGCTACTTGATAAAAACGCAAAATAAAAATGCTGCTCTTAGTTGGTGGATTTTACAACTATTTTGCCGAAAACGTTGTAAAGGTGCCTATGATTAGTAAGTAGTAGTAAATGTCACCTGTTACATCACCATTGCACTGTCTCCCCTCACTTTCACACTACCAACCCAGTCTATGTTAAAAAACGGCTTAAACAGCATCTCTTTCTTCCACGCATGTCATTCCTATCACCTTATGTTGATGCTTGCTTAACGGTAGTAAATGACAAATAGGAAAGAAGCAGATAGCGAACTCATCACCTCTCGTCACTTTTCACAGTGAGACTGCATTTTCAATGAATGAAGCACGCAAGTGGTGGAGAGTAGCCTCCTTGGTTAGAAACGATGACTGAAACAAGTATTTACTTTGAAGTGCGTTAAACCTGCAGCATTTTCTGCTACTGAAATTAACGTCAGTAAGATGGGCAGGTTTGGCAGCCACAAGTTACCAATCGCCATATCTGAATGTGGTCGGCGTTTAAGGGGAGGATGAAAAGAGCACCACAAACAAACACACACACACACACACCATACCGCCAAATTGATGTTCAGCGGCCAAAGTGGTGAAAGGGAGTGAGAAAGTGGATGTTGTGTGGGGTTCAATGGCAGTCAACTCTTGTGAACATCATCCTCCAGTGTGCAGCTGATCGTGTCCAGACCACCTCAAATCACTATCCAATCACCATCCACACGAAACATGTCGCCCTCCACACGCACATCATCGCCTGCGTTATAATCCACCAAACAATTTATTTATGCCAGATAGCAGGTATCGCACTATTCTGTACTCACATGCCACAAAGCGGTGACGCTTTCACTGCCCAAAGTCCGACTGTTGGATAGGAGGACACATTCATTAGGAGCTCTGGCTGTGCAGGGGTAAGCATTGGCAAGCTGCTTCACACAGGTGGATTGGAGGGAAAGCTGCAGTTGATGTCTTTCGGTCAGCATCCAGTCAACGCTTTCTCTGTATTCAAATTAGAAGTATCTAAGAAGAGGCTTGTGATTTCGTAAAATCGAAAGCAAAAAAACATGTAAAATATTTTAGATGAGTTCTTATTTGCTCTGTTGGACAAATTCCATGTTCTCGTTACAAATCACGCAGTGTTGTTAAAAGTTT
>NW_020170520.1:3053-6080 GCF_000524195.1 Echinococcus granulosus | reverse complement strand
TCATTCATTCATTTAATCGCTTAAGGCCTCTTTTATTCCCCTTCATTATTTGCCGCATTTCGTACACTTTTCCTAATCCCTTTTAGGCTCTCCTTCCTTCCCTCCTTCTTTCCCTCTTTCCGATTCGCCTTTATCCCTACTTTCGACATTGACTTGGTGCTAGCGAGGCATGCCAACTGTGCGCTGTCATCGCGTGAACCGTGGAGGCTACTATGCCTACCGTGGCTTGCATTACCAAGCAATCGACTTACAAACCCAATCTATGTGCAAAGCACATCCACCCATTTACACACGCACACATCCACACACTTCCTTGATTTGCTTCCCAATTTCCACCCACCTTCTTACTTTCCACAACCTATCACCATCCAAGTGCCACACATCTGCTTGCAACAAGTGCCCTTTCGCATGCAGGGTCATGCGCATACCGGGCAAGAAGGCAGACAAACCGAGGCGCATTCTCCATGCACCATGCTCCTCACGCCTAAAATATCCTTCTCTTCGAAGTTGGTCGGTTTGGAACGAGAGTTGACTACCAATGAATGGTGGGAATGCAAGGTGAGGTGAGGCATCTTCTTGAGCAGATGCGGTGACGATTATTCGCATGCCAATGCCTGCTTTTCAAACCACTTCCAATTCACCCTACATAAGTATGTCAACATCCTCAACTCCTCCCAACCAGACGGAGTATCTGCCACCTTCAAACTGCCCTTCCAGCATTCCTCTATTTGGTAAGTCGTCGAGAGCCCAAAGCATGCTGTCAATGATGGGCAAACGTGGCGCACGTATGAAAGGACCCCTTGAGGGAGGAGTATCTCAAATGCATGGAGACGAGTGCCTGGATTGTGTAGGTGGCTCATTTGCATCACATTGTGATGAGGGGCTGACACTCGGCTGACACAGGGGAGAGTAGTGAAATCTTGTGCATCAGGGGGTTGGTGGGTGATTGTGGCCTCCAGGAGGAGGCAAGAGTCAAGACAATGAGACTTGTCACATGTCTACCGCCCGAGCCAGACAGACGCCTGCCTTTGATGAGGGTCACAGTGTGTTGCAACATACTTCCAAGTAAAGCCGTTTCTACAAAGTCTTACCAACTAGGCCTAAAACAATCACTAGTGCATTGACTGGTTCACCAATAGAGAATTTCCTCGTGATGCAGTAGAATAAGTGATTCAGGAATGTGAAGCCAAAGTGGAAAATACGAAAATGGGAATTAATTTGATAGGATATTCCCAAAGCCGGCTTAGCGAATGCGGAAGCAGATGGTTAGAGGTCGTCCTCATCAACAAACTGGCAAAAAACTCTTCCTGATCGAGGCTTGTGTTAAACGAGATCTCCTTGGTTCAGCAGAATTGCAGCATAATGGGAAATGTATAGCACACCCTTGCACCACCCATTAACGTGTCTCAACCACACGCAACAAAATCACCACAGAGCTTTTGTCTCTACCGTGATAACCACATTGACACATGAAACAGTGGTGGTTTTCACCCTGCTCACACCACAAAGCCTTGCATCATGCCACTTCGTTAGTAGAAGCTCATTAACACCACATCGTTTCTAGCTGCTGTGTCTCGGAATGCGAGAATTAGGAGGAGAAATAAGAGCTCCATTAACGGACAGTGGTAGAAAGTCGTGAGGGTGGTTGATATTAGCAGAGCAGAGGCCCATCAATAAAACACTCATTTGCCCCTCCGCGTTCGATTGCATCAAGACAGTCTCAATTCCACCCGACACACTGCTCCCATTGCAAATGATGTTGCAACAGCACAACAACACGCTTCCAATCATCCACTTACCTACAAATACACACTTCCCTCTTTCGTGCAGTCACAGTTCACTCTCAACCACCTCCTCCTCCCATCACCAACTAACGCGATGAGGCACTGATGGCATTTTATTGAGTCTGCAGTTCAACCAATCTCTTCCCACCCACACAGACGTGTACATGGAGGAGAATTTACTGCGGAACATCTCCTCTCTAACGAAAAGCATTCCACCAGCAGTCGCAGCAGAATTAGTGGACCACTACGGACATCAGCATCGTGCTCTGGAGTGCACAAAACAACCTGTCACCTACTGCACACTGGTTGACACGTCCTCTCAACAACTTCTTCTTCTTCTTCACCTCATGCATTTGCTCTTACTTCACGTTAATTAACTGGTTGGTGTGATGCTTCTCTTTGCAAGTGCACTTCAATTGTGAATTAAGACAAGTGGAGGAGGCGGTTCGGTGCGGAAATTGAGGCGAGAAGACGGCAATAGGGGCAGCAGCAGTGAGGTAGACGGCTAGATAGGAGGTGCACGCGGACACGATTCTGCTTATTCGTCCACCAGATCTCCTTGATGTCTTGGCAGCATTACAGTCGTTTGCAGATGACAGCTTTGACATTGCTCTCTCGCCAATCACGTGATTCGGATGACTATCATACGAGAAAACATGCATCTGGTGAGTCAATCACTTTGAGCCAACGCATATGCAGACACCGACAGCACCCTCCTCCTCCTCCTCCTTCTTCTTCTTCTTCTTCATCTTTCATGTCGCATCTCTCTACCAATGCATTCATACATTTGAATGACATGCGGCTGCCCAACTCGTGCTTGAAGTTGAAGTGAGTGCTAGCCGGGGTCGAGAAGACTTTGGTTCTTGGCATGTGAAATGGCTGACTGTGCTGCGAGTAGAGCCAGACGACTGTTTGCACCACAAGGACTCGCCTTCTCCCATTTCCTGTGACAATGTCACATTCGTCGTATAGATCAGTTGATTTAGTACCGCACAGTGTGACAACTACTTGACGCGTCTCAGCGACTGTTAACCCAACCAAAATGAAGTCAGTGCATGCAGGCAAACCAGCATTTAATTTTAAAATACTCAAAGTAGTTAGGAAATGTAAGGAGAGATTGCGCTCTGAAGTTCACTTATTTAAATGGGGAAAATGTGTGGAAGAAGGAGCGGTGTGTAGTGAAGAGAATGGCTTCCGAATGGAAATTTGGAGAATTGCCACTGGTGATTAACAAAGCAAATGG
>NW_020170520.1:0-2953 GCF_000524195.1 Echinococcus granulosus | reverse complement strand
AAAAAACTAAGGCTGTGTATCAAAAAAGAATTTGAGAAAATTGTTTAACATTGAAAAAGAAAATAGCCAAAATAGAATTGATAGGGTGCTTAAACATTTTGGAAAAGCGGAAAGTGTAAACCTCGAGCACCATCGCCATAAAAGCGGTCACGCGAACGGCGAAGCAGTGTCACAAGGAGAGAGATAATAGCCAAAATGGCAGAGACCAAGGCGATGCCGAGAATAATGGCCACACTTAGCAGAGGAGAGGAACCTGGAAAAATAAAAATATAGCAAAACAAATGAACATGCAATGTAAATGTGTAAAAGGGAAAGGCAAGAGTAAAAAAAAACATTAAAATATATAAGGAAACCCACAAAACGAGAAAATGAAGGAAAAAAATGTAGAGAATATTTAAGGGGGAGGATATGAGGCATAAAAACAAGGGAGGGCCAAAAGTACCCGAATTGGAAACGGGAGCTGACGATGGAGAAGGAGGAGGGGGAGGCGTTTTAGTTGTAATGGTAGTAGGCGTGGCGGTGGCGGTGGTGGTGGTAGTACTGGAAGAGGAGGTCTCCCTTCCAGAAAGGTTACTCCTCTCGCTGGGGCGAATAACAGTAGTAGGGGTGGAAGTCTCAGTGTGAGTGGCAGCAGCCGCAGTAGTTGCGGTAGTGGCAGTGGCGGTAGTATTGACAGCAGTAAAAGCGACAGCGGAAGAAGTGGAGTTGGTGTTCAATCCTTGACATGCACCGCATGCCCTGCATTCGTTTTGAAAGGTTTCTACAAGCAGTTGGGTTTTAAGAGGCTGCTAAAAATACTATATCTCAATTTATCATCACGTTATGCAAAATTGTAATCAAATTTTTCAACTTACTTGTTTTTATCCAAAAAATTGCCATTTTATTAATCAATCTTACCAAATATGGTAATAGCAAAGAGAATTGCGACCAGGTTTTGTAAATTCCTCATATTCGCAGTGATGTGAGAGACACTTTGTCATCCTACCTCCTCATGTAGTCTGGGATGTGCGGCTGATTGGCGAATTGATCTGAGGTGCTTTTGAATGACATACCCATACACCACGAGCCAATCACCAAAGCGCTCCTTCACCGACGACCTCCATTTACAAACACTCAGTTATGAGGTGACCGCCATTCCCACAATTGAGTTCATTGAATGTGAAGTCCCATCTCTCCTACACCGCCTCCACTTGCCAATGCTATTTTGCAGCTGAAGAGAATATTCCCTCAACAGCAATGCATCAACTTGCCATTCAACCTCCTTTACAATTCGTGTTCCAGTTGATCCCTGTATTACCGCTCAGCAAATACTGAGTATCTTCTAATTGCATTATTTTGATAAAAGGAATTTAATGATATTAATTCCAACATATAAGAAATTTGCAAGTGTCATCGACAATGCGAGGTGATGGGCCGGCAACTCATTCACGCTTATCAAGGCCAATCTTTAATCAACCTAACAGCCTTTTTCATGTTCTCCACTTTGGCTTCATATTCCTGAGTCACTTTTTCCACCTCATCACGAGGTGAGTCTCCATTGATGAGCCAGTCGAGGCGCTAGCGACTATGTTAGGGCGAGCTGGTAGGGCTTTGTAGAAATATTTTAACTTGGGAGTATGTTGCAACACAGTGCGACCCTCATCAAAAGCGGGCGTCTGTCAGGCACTGGCAGTAGACATGTGACAATCCTCATTGGCTTTACCCTTGCCTCCTCGTGGAGGCCACCATCACCCGCTTTACCCTTGATGCATAAGATTTCACTGCCCTCCCCTGTGGCAGCCGTGTGTCAGCCCCCCTTATCACGATGTGATGCGATTGAGCCACCTACACAATTCAGACACTCGACTCCATGCAATTGAGATGCTCCTCCCTCAAGTGTTCCTTTCATTCGTGCGCCGCGTTTGCCCATCATTGACCTCACGCTTTGGGCTCTCAACGACTCACACAAATGGTGGAGTGTGAGGAGGGCAGTTGGAAGGTGGTAGACACTGCGTCTGATTGGGACGAGTTGAGGATGTTGACATACTTATTTGGGGGAAATTGGAAGTGGTTTGAAACGCAGGCTCGTAAACTGCAGAGCAGCATGGCAAGTGGAGGCGGTGTAGACGGGATGCGACTGCATCACCAATGAACCCGGTTGTTTGGATTTGCGGTCACCCCACGACTAAGTGTTTGAAAATGAAGGTCGTTGATAAATGAGCGCTCTGATGATTGGCTCGTCGTCTGTGGGTGAGCCATTCAAGAGCACTTCAAATCAGTCCAAACCACCAATAAGCTGCACATCCCAGACTACACGAAAACATAGGATGACAAAGTGTCTCTCACATCACTACGAATGAGGAATCCACAATACCTGGTGGCAATTTTGCTTGCCATCATCATATTTAGTAACACTGAGGCTTTTATTCGCCCCAGAGAGTGGAAGGAATTTTTTAAAGGCAAGACCGCCTCTTCCAGTACTACAACCACTACCACCATTGCCACGCCTATCACCAAAAGAAATGAAACGCCTCCCCCTCCCCCTCCTACTCCATTACCTACTTCTATTTCCAGTTTGGGTACGTTCTTCTCTCTTGTTTTACGCTCTATTTCCTCCCATTAATTAATCTCTCAATTTTCTTTTTTTAATTTTACGTTATGCGTTTTTATTGTCATTCTTTTACTCTTGCCTTTCACTACTTTTGTTTTTCCAGGTTCTTCTACTCTACTGATTGGGGCTATAATCCTCCGCATCAGCTTGGCCTTTGGCATTTTGGCTGTTATTTGTCTCTTCATAATTCTACTTTACCGTTCATGGAACCGATTTAATGACAATGGTGTTCGAGATCGAACATCTCCTGATTCCAGTGATGCTAAAGCACCCTAATCACTTCTATTTTGATTACTTTCTTCTTATTTGCTGAAACTTTCTTCACATTACGTTCTTTTTCAGTAACACGCAGCCTGAGTTTTT
>NW_020170521.1:196531-200621 GCF_000524195.1 Echinococcus granulosus | reverse complement strand
AAACTCTCGCTGGCCTCGATTGCCGCATGTATTTTGTGGGTTGTCTTCATTAATCCTGGTTCTGAACCTTCCAAGGTATTTTAATCACAATGACCAAGGGGAACGCTCGACCGCACTTTTTTTGCTTAAGCTGTGTGAAAGTAGCACTCTTTTATACTACGGTAGGTCCACTTTGGATATCTCGATCCAGGAGTTGGCAAATGTTCCAGTTTTCTGGATGTATTTCGTCCATATTGTTATTGGTGAAGGCGAATGTAGTGAAATCTTTGTGAATGGTGGCTGAAATGCTGAAAATGCTAAGTATTTTGGCATGGTACCTGCACTGAAATAGGCGAAAATTTCTGTTTCTAGAAGTTCCTACCTTTATATTTATAGAATTCGTGACGTCAAATATGTAGCATGCTCAGTATCATCATCTTGCTCTTGACAGCGATTCCTGAAGCCGTGCTATTTATCTGCTTAGTTTGATTTAAGAGAATGCCACATTTTTTTGACCGCGAGCCTCCCGAACAATGGAAATCGTGCCTCTGCCGATTTGGATCGAAGACTTTCTTTGGTCCTGTGAAACCCATTTTGAAGGCTTAACCTAGTACCATGTACAGAACCACAGAAGAAAGCCTATTCAAGTTTGTGTATATGTTTTAAACATTTAAAAAAGAAGGATTTTTGTTTTCTCAGCCTACCGCCAGTTAAATCGGCACTCATTGCGACTCCTATGACTCCCTAATTACTGCTTTCGACAGCATTTGAGATACGCCTCTAGATACGATCATTGTGAAGGTCGAACCGGGTTGAGTACTAAAAGTTTGCTTAAGTAATACAAATACAATTGTACTACGTAGCTTCCGCCTTTTTCTCGGCCCTCCCAACCTTCACAACTACACTAGCGGTAGTTGGTTGCTTTGTAACTGCTCACTAGGCCAGCGTAACGACGATCCAATAAAATCTTACGGAGTGGGAAGACTTTCGTTTTCGATTCCCTGTTATGCGAATGGTGACTATTAACAATGCCTGGAAGATAGTTAATACTAATTGCTTTTTCTAGTGCCATTAGCCAATTACCTACGTTATTCTGAGTTCCTTGCAATAGGGTGAAGTAGCAGATTCTCAGTCTTTATTCATTATTTCACGGTCATGTCCCCATATTTTACTCAATCTTTTTTATTTATTTCCACCATTGCAATTTTGGTGTCATGCCATCACAGAGCTTGAGATTAAGTAGTTAAAACAGTTGATGCCTTTTTAACAACCTTACACAAACACACACGCTTCCTTCTGTGACGTTTTTGCCTTGCATTTACCCAGTCTGCCTTAATACTAATAGGGTAGTGGCTTTTGGCATTTTCAAAGCCATTATATCTCCCTTCCATGTCGTTACTATTTTTGAGGCCACCCACTTGTCTTGCCATGCTGTTCTTGGAAGATGCTGGGTCTTCAGATCCAGCACATCTTTCATTAGTTGTTTTGTGGCAATACCGCCACTTCAGCATGTTTTTTTCTGCTCTGAGTCTGCAAATCTGATTTTTTCTTCAGTGAGACGTTCCTTTCGGAAGTTACTCATTTCTTTAACCCTACTATTTTCCTCTTTCTCAGTTTGCTGGCACCTTAGAGCTGATAAAACATCTCAGGTAATCCTTTTTTTTTTGGCAAGAAATGTTACCAGTTGGTCAAGTTTTACGCATTTTTAGACGAGTATAATTCGTTCCTTTGCTAATCAAGCTACTGATTAATTAAGATTTGTACATTTCTTAAAAATTGGCGTGGTTTCCGTGGCACCAATTAACCGTTGCAGGTACCGCTCTTGCCATGGCAACCAGTCGATTCACCTTGACGCCATTAAATTAACCAAGAATTCGTCGTACTTTGTGAATTAAAAAGTGGTAAATCGTCACTTCTGGCGCAAGTTCAACCATGTATTCCTCATTTATGACGCCGTTTCTTTCCCTGGATGTTAGACGCTATTTTTAGGCGACTTGTGGAAAACTCTCGCTGGCCTCGATTGCCGCATGTATTTTGTGGGTTGTCTTCATTAATCCTGGTTCTGAACCTTCCAAGGTATTTTAATCACAATGACCAAGGGGAACGCTCGACCGCACTTTTTTTGCTTAAGCTGTGTGAAAGTAGCACTCTTTTATACTACGGTAGGTCCACTTTGGATATCTCGATCCAGGAGTTGGCAAATGTTCCAGTTTTCTGGATGTATTTCGTCCATATTGTTATTGGTGAAGGCGAATGTAGTGAAATCTTTGTGAATGGTGGCTGAAATGCTGAAAATGCTAAGTATTTTGGCATGGTACCTGCACTGAAATAGGCGAAAATTTCTGTTTCTAGAAGTTCCTACCTTTATATTTATAGAATTCGTGACGTCAAATATGTAGCATGCTCAGTATCATCATCTTGCTCTTGACAGCGATTCCTGAAGCCGTGCTATTTATCTGCTTAGTTTGATTTAAGAGAATGCCACATTTTTTTGACCGCGAGCCTCCCGAACAATGGAAATCGTGCCTCTGCCGATTTGGATCGAAGACTTTCTTTGGTCCTGTGAAACCCATTTTGAAGGCTTAACCTAGTACCATGTACAGAACCACAGAAGAAAGCCTATTCAAGTTTGTGTATATGTTTTAAACATTTAAAAAAGAAGGATTTTTGTTTTCTCAGCCTACCGCCAGTTAAATCGGCACTCATTGCGACTCCTATGACTCCCTAATTACTGCTTTCGACAGCATTTGAGATACGCCTCTAGATACGATCATTGTGAAGGTCGAACCGGGTTGAGTACTAAAAGTTTGCTTAAGTAATACAAATACAATTGTACTACGTAGCTTCCGCCTTTTTCTCGGCCCTCCCAACCTTCACAACTACACTAGCGGTAGTTGGTTGCTTTGTAACTGCTCACTAGGCCAGCGTAACGACGATCCAATAAAATCTTACGGAGTGGGAAGACTTTCGTTTTCGATTCCCTGTTATGCGAATGGTGACTATTAACAATGCCTGGAAGATAGTTAATACTAATTGCTTTTTCTAGTGCCATTAGCCAATTACCTACGTTATTCTGAGTTCCTTGCAATAGGGTGAAGTAGCAGATTCTCAGTCTTTATTCATTATTTCACGGTCATGTCCCCATATTTTACTCAATCTTTTTTATTTATTTCCACCATTGCAATTTTGGTGTCATGCCATCACAGAGCTTGAGATTAAGTAGTTAAAACAGTTGATGCCTTTTTAACAACCTTACACAAACACACACGCTTCCTTCTGTGACGTTTTTGCCTTGCATTTACCCAGTCTGCCTTAATACTAATAGGGTAGTGGCTTTTGGCATTTTCAAAGCCATTATATCTCCCTTCCATGTCGTTACTATTTTTGAGGCCACCCACTTGTCTTGCCATGCTGTTCTTGGAAGATGCTGGGTCTTCAGATCCAGCACATCTTTCATTAGTTGTTTTGTGGCAATACCGCCACTTCAGCATGTTTTTTTCTGCTCTGAGTCTGCAAATCTGATTTTTTCTTCAGTGAGACGTTCCTTTCGGAAGTTACTCATTTCTTTAACCCTACTATTTTCCTCTTTCTCAGTTTGCTGGCACCTTAGAGCTGATAAAACATCTCAGGTAATCCTTTTTTTTTTGGCAAGAAATGTTACCAGTTGGTCAAGTTTTACGCATTTTTAGACGAGTATAATTCGTTCCTTTGCTAATCAAGCTACTGATTAATTAAGATTTGTACATTTCTTAAAAATTGGCGTGGTTTCCGTGGCACCAATTAACCGTTGCAGGTACCGCTCTTGCCATGGCAACCAGTCGATTCACCTTGACGCCATTAAATTAACCAAGAATTCGTCGTACTTTGTGAATTAAAAAGTGGTAAATCGTCACTTCTGGCGCAAGTTCAACCATGTATTCCTCATTTATGACGCCGTTTCTTTCCCTGGATGTTAGACGCTATTTTTAGGCGACTTGTGGAAGAGGTATTAATAATGCCGTTTCGTTTAATTCTGGTCCAGCTCTGCTCTATCACTGAAGTTAAGATGGGTTTTGCTATAGGTGATATGCACGATTTTAAGAGCTCTTTTTTAACACAAGCTTTTTTAGCC
>NW_020170521.1:191143-196431 GCF_000524195.1 Echinococcus granulosus | reverse complement strand
TTTAAGAGCTCTTTTTTTAACACAAGC
The DNA here is from genome assembly GCF_000524195.1 of Echinococcus granulosus. NCBI lineage: Eukaryota > Metazoa > Platyhelminthes > Cestoda > Cyclophyllidea > Taeniidae > Echinococcus > Echinococcus granulosus. The sequence continues at coordinate 196,404 of NW_020170521.1, read as the reverse complement.
TTTTTTAGCCTTTCTTCTGTGACGTTTTTGCACATTCCCCAGTCAAGTTGCTTGGATATAAATAGATATGTTCCCTCTAGTGGTTTCGACGTCATAATATTCCATTTTTTGTGAAATTTATTTCAACATAAGCGTTTATTCTGATTAATTCTAGGTTCTTGGAATACGGAAAAGGGTAGTATATCTTCAGATTGCACTAGTCGACGGCCGAATATCTCCCTTCATCACTGGTAGAAGTGACGCTTCATTAATATTTAGGCAGTTGTAAAAAAATGGTTTTCCTTAGCTATTCTGCTTTGAGCTTTCGCAGCCCATTCCACTCATTGTGAAAAGGAAACGCATTTTGGGCATTTTCAATCTCATTATACTCCTTTCTACTAGCTTGCTGTTTTAACGCTGCTCAGTCACCTACCTTATTTATTTGCAGGCTCTTGCAATCTTGCCTTAGTGTTGGGTCGAATAAGGCGAATGTGGCCTCATAAGCGATATTGTGTCCTTGTTACAATCCGACGTCGTTTTTCCGACCTTTCTGTTGATTCAGTCCCTTCTGCATGGTAATCATCCAGCCTCCTTAAACGCTCGCCTCTTTTATGGTACCCATAGAAGCGATATTCGTGTGAATGATTTCATCCGTTTTTCATCTATGAAGTCAGTTATTTCTTCTGGGAGTTAGACACTTACCTGACCATGTTTCATACTGCTTTTATTTCGTTGCTGTCCTGTTTCGGTTGTTTTCTTTTTTAACTACTTGAGAGGTCAGTATAAGTGTTACCAGCAGTAATTTGTTTTCCACACAGTAACTAACCACTTCTATTTTAATGCTGCGCTGAATGTTAAATGCTTGAGAAATCAGTCTAAGTATGCTAGTAGTTGCAGTAGTGGTAGCTTCCGTCACAGCCTAGAGGACTTGATTACAGGCCTAGCGCCATCGACCAACGACCAGTGCCAGTGAGACGGCCACTTCGCACGGCCAATCAGCCTCACTGACGAAATCCGTGGTTGCTGGCTTCGTACGTCCCAAAGTGGATTGGCCACCTCTTTGCATGGATTTTATATCCTTCTCTTGGACAAAAAATGGCACTTAAGTCAATTTGGAAAAAAAGCTCTTGAAATGCATATAAAGTTTTTTTTCCTATTTCTCAAGTTATCACGGATAAGGTGTGAAACAAAGCTCTTTTTCTTTTAATGAAAAATATCTTGAGCAGGCTTTTATGCTCTTCACTTTTCCACTGTGACAGCTACAATGGATACGTCTGTAGAAAATGAAGCATCTATAAGCTTTATTTAGGTTTCACCTATTCATTTTATGCCTGTCTGAAACTTGGTTCGTCCGTTAATTGGAGGACGGTCGTGTCTCTTTAATGCAACGGTTTAGTTACTACAGTGGGTTGTCAAGGCCAGCAGTGGAAGAATTGCTCAGACAAGGAGAAGGTGGATAGAGATCTTTTTCCTGCTTCTACAAGACCTTGCTCCCTGTTATAGAAAGACGACAAGACGTTCTCACACTCATATTGCTCTTGGTTTTCTTGATTTGAATTCCTTGAAATGTTATGCTTTAAGCATTTTTGAAGGGGTTCATTACTACATACCTACCCACGTTGCCAAGAGTCCATTAATATCGGAAATACATGAAGTTGCGTCTGGCATGAGCAAAGACTCTGAACGTTCTAAACTTGTTTTAAAAGTTGTACCATTGAATGGTCTGGGTGTGAATCGTCAACGCTATCTGCGTCACGCATTGTTTGAAAACAAACAATTATTTATGTCTCCTGAAATGGCCTAGCTCTATACCATTGGTTATTAGTGATCACTGATAACATCTGTGTATAGACTTTACTAAAACAGAAGTGACGTTCTTTCTGCCCATAGCTATCGCATTTCATCTTTGTGTGATGTTGCGCCAACAATTAGAGTGGAATTTGACCGATGGTTTTTGAAAAAAAAGCATTTTTCTGATTCCACCACCACTTTGTCCTCCATTCAAAACCAGCTTTCAATTTTGTTTTCTAATTCAAATACTAATTACAGTTTTTTTTTTAATTCTGATTAAGGTAACCTCATTTACAGCTCTACTTCCCATCTCATTATAATTGTGAACGAAATCATCCCACGTATAACATTATGATGGTGAAAATGCCGACATATATTATCAAACCTCAAAATCTCTGCTCGCAAAAATAATATTCACCTTCAAATATCGCCACAGATCGATAGTCTTCATGCCATTCTTGTATTCTAGACAAGCGTCAACGCTTCACTGAGACCTTCAGTTCAGAACTACTTTGTGTGTGCAGATTGGGGTGTGACAAGCCAACGAAGCGCGTCCTCATCTCAGCCTTCTTCGAGCAGCTCTACAGAACATGTCGCGGCATTAGAAGCCTTTATTCTTCTTCCTTCACCTCGTCCACTACGTCAAACCAGTGAGAATGTCTTCTACCTTGGAACGGATCCACTTGAGTCAGCTTCAAGTGTTGAAAAGATCGTGATGGAGGAAGCGAATAATGATTTGGGTCTTTGTCTCGAAATGGACGTCCGTCTTTCCTCTGAACACATTGATGGCTCTTCCAAACTCACTGTTAAGTTCCGTTCCATGGTCCAGACGATTGAGGCATCTCTAACACCTATTCTTCCTCCCTCTTCCCCTCCTCAACCAGTCTCAACTCCCATACCATCAGTAGAACGAAAGATCGCTTTCCTCAGCAGTCTGGCAAGTTGGATTCTCTGGAGACCTTCGAGTACTTCCGCCCAACAACGCCAACTGCGTCATATTACTCCTCCACTGAATCGGTGGTTGCATCTTACCCTCCCACTTGACACTCAACTCCTTCCCGAGTCACCTCTACACTTCGCTCTCTACGGCCACGCCGGTGTATGTATAGACAGTCTACGTGTCACTCGGTGCCTCGCCTCAACAATCTCCAGTCTTTCCTGGCCACCAAATAACACCCTGAATCTGGCCCGACCCACACCACCGGTTGTACTGCTTACTCCGTCCAATGGCGACTCGGCCACTTCCTTCCCTGCAACCTCCAATCCTCTCCTCACTGGGGCTTTCTTTTTTGCTTGTCTACTGGTTATCCTGATTGCTCTGTTAATTGTTATCTTTGTGGCGTCTGTTGCCTGTGGACGGAGGAAAAGAATCAGGAAGGGGGGAAGAGGAGTAGCTGGAGGTGGAGAGAAAAAAGGTAATGAAGGACCTGTGACCCTGACTGGAGTAGAGCTCCTGCGTTCCCCCTCAATCTCCTCACTTCCAGGTGCAGCGGTGCACCAGCGACCGATTGAGGAGATTTTGCATTATGTTGACGAGGTAAAAGTTGCTAATGTTATTGAAAAATTGTAAGGCTTTAGTCGGAAAGCAGGTTGATTATCAATGCATAGGAATACTGATGGACTAGCTGCCACCTTAAGGAATCAACTCGCAAAATGCTGAGCCGGTTTTTGTAGTTTTAAACACTTTATTCTGTAGCGTAGTGTCTTTTTTTCAAGCACCATCTTCGGTGCTTTCTGGGACAATTTTCCTGTTTCAACTTCTAATTCTCCATCCCATCGGAAGGACTTCGAAACGCTTAAGCCTGTGCGATGTTCTGAAACGATTACATTTCGTATAGGAACATTGGCTTTGTAGTTGAACGCACTTAAATGGCGGCACCATATGTAACAGTTTATAAGCATTCAACTAGGTCTTATTCGTCCCTTGCTTTTAGTCCATCTACCTGGACATTTTCATATTTTTATTATTAGAGGCTTTAATTCTCTAGATATGACTGACTCCTCATTTGGTTTCTTTATAAGAAAAGTTCAAGCATTTATTTCGTAGGTGGTTTTAACATTTCGTCGAGCTTGAGATAAGAGTAACCAGTTGCACAACGTGGTTTTCAGTTTCTGTTGCGCCTATAGGCTCACGCGTTCGCAGATGTTTTCCATCAACAAAATTTTTCGTTTTTGCAACTCTCCCTGTCAACTTAGATGCCAATATTCTATGAGCCATTAGGAACCTTTGCGTATCCCATTAAGTCGCCATCAGTACAGCTATTAGGTGACTTCTGAATAATTTATGCAGTATATGAGTCTGGAGGTAGCTAACGGTAGATACCTGGTGAGTGATAAAACCGTGTACAGTCCGGCTTGTTCCAAACGCAGACTTATTGGCTAGAAGCCCTATTTTTTAATTACTAATTTCCAGCATTTAGACCCTACTTTTCTCCCTTTAACACTCCAGGACTCAGTGGAGAAAGTGGATGACATAGACATGGAGGATGAACATCATAATTCCTCAGGTCAAGGATCTCTAGACGCCCGACGCCTTCGGTTGAAACGGCCACAGCGGCGACCACCCCGACGCACCCAGAGTGTGGACAGCCGTCTGCAGATTGGCCACCGCCTCCCGCCCTACGAGGCACCGAAGCAGCGGCACATCAAACGCGTCAAGAAGCAGTCATCATCACAACAGCAGTCACAGCATCGACGCGGCCGTGGCTGGCGATCGATGGACGCGGAACCGACAGTAGAGGTAGCTCCTCAAAATTCCGGTCAAAGACTCTCACTTCTCCTCGCAATCAATGAGGATAACGAGCTAGTTCTTGTCACTCCGGGATCCACAAACGCATCTGCTGTAAGCTCCCGACTATACTTTAAAATACCTTTCCATGGGAAAAGGAGGTTCAAACTACTCCCCTTGCTCGTGTTTTGTCGTTGAATCATGTGAATCCTTTGCCCTACCAAGTAAACAGTCCTTGTAATTGAGTAATAAACCTGTCATCCTGGGATGACAATGATAGCACACGGCAAAACGGAGGTAGAAACATTAAAAGCAAATTTTTTCCCAGGGGCAAAATCAGTCTCCTTTGGCATGTGTACTCAGTCTGAAGTTAGGCTCCTCTATCATAAAAGTTTCTATGAGTGAAGAGTGCGGAACATTTCGGGCATCCAGTTACGACTGCCACCACATGGTAGAGAGAATACATACTCCGTAACCAGAGACCAGGTTGTAAGAAAACTAGATATGTGTGATATGTGTGTGCCCCTGGTCTGATTTATGGTAAGCTTAATCTAGAAGTGAATAATTGGCAATTCCTATAATCTTGGTTTAAATACCTTTGTCTACTGCCTTTAGCACGTCGTTAAGACGGTTACCAGCATGCGTGAACTCTTTCATAAAGGTTTTTGAGCATTGTATAGCCGAAATGAATAGACCACCTGCAAAATACATGTAACTGCTTTAGAAGTCGTATAGGGGCGGTAGTTGAGGCCACTGAGAGTTC
>NW_020170521.1:189250-191043 GCF_000524195.1 Echinococcus granulosus | reverse complement strand
GTCATAACCTCGTGACGATAGCAGTCTTCACGCTATCACACTGTTTTGTCAGAAGTGGTGTACGTGAGAGGAGTCGCAGTGAGTGGCCGGAGGTGTCCAGGCCTGTCACTTTGCCAGTTCTATCCGAAAAGTAGACTATTCTTGCAGAATCGTGCGAAACTTTTCAACTGGAGATGACAACGATTGGACAATCCACTAAGCAAATGCAACGAAAAGCAGGACAGCGTTCTCTCATGCGCGTGTTTGCGAGGAGAAAACGTGACAACAGCACGAATTGGAGTGTCCATCTGTGCCGAGGATGTGGGTGGTCCTACCTTCTGTAAGCAAGTTGAAATGGTTGCACTGGTGTGTTGGCGACAGCGAACTGTGGACGTGGGGCTTCGATCACAACTGTGACGAATGAGTAGGAGGAGCAGGAGGAGGAAGGGACTTTCAGCACCAACTGAGGAGGTGACAGGGAAGCCAAATGCGAAGTCTGAGTCATCGAATCCCACAGATTCAGTGTACTGTGTGTGGGTGTGTCAGGTGGTTGCCTAAGCAATTGCTGGCAGAGGAGCCATACCACTGGGCGCTTAGACGTGTCTTAGTGGCACTTGACTTATTGCCCATTTATTTATCTACCTATTCCTTTATTGTTCTATCTACCCACCCACCCACCCACGAACCCGTTCACCCATCTATCCATCCATTCATCCATCTCTCCGTCTATTTACCTACTTAATCTAATCTATTCAATTCAAGCCTAGTCTGGTTTTCTCACCTATTTGTAGCAATGTGGATGTGCGTTGAAGATGAAACATGGTATTCATTGAAAGTGAAGATGCAATTGCCGACTTAAAAGTTGGTGTGTGCGCACTTCTGCAAGTCGTGCAAATTCACTCGAGAATGTAGGTCAACACTGCAACACATGCCGTAGAGATAGGAGGTCTATAAAGCACAATCCATTACTACGTGACGGTGCTCGTCTTCACACCTCAACTAAGGAGTGTGTGTGTGTATGTGTGTGTGTGTGTGTGGGTTTGTGCGTGCGGAAGTGGGAGTGGGTGGGAAAAGTAGAAATGGGGAATCCCAAAACAATGCGCCCATGTACTTTGTACACGCATTGTTTTGCAATGGATGAGCAATTCCATGCATCAAATGAACGACACAATCAACCGGAAGGTTTGACAACTTGTTGTCGAAAATGCACAATGGAACGTGGAAAAGGTGAATAATTTCATAAATCCCCTCACAACGTAGACTGCGAAATTGAGGAGCAAAGCACCCAGACACCTTTCCCACAAAAGCATGCCAATGAATCATGATGAGCAAGAGTGATTGACAGACACACTTATTGAAGCCTTCATGGCGAAGCATGATGTGACATGCCCTATCCTAAGGTGAGGTTGAAAGAAGTACAAGAATCGCCTAATTGTAGTTTACAGAAGATCCTCTCGCTTCGCAGTATCAGGGGAATGGTACAAATATTAGTAGATGCAAATGTTTTGCGCAGCACTTGTATAACCGCAAAAACCCACACCGATTCATCGTTAAAGATGTTGCAGAGGACACAAGTGTAAGTTTAGTGCTACTGCACAGCAAGTGCATGGCTGGAGGATTGGTGTTTGCGGTCTTCTGATGCTCTGGAAGACGGGACATGGGGCATGGGAAGAGTGGAGAATCAGCGCTTAAGATTTTTTGTAAAGGAGGGGGAGGAAGAGGCGGAGATTTGTCCATCGACACAATTTGAAATATTTGACCCAGTTAAGTCGGAATCCGACCTTCCCTAAATTATTGTAATAACACATCAACGG
>NW_020170521.1:178499-189150 GCF_000524195.1 Echinococcus granulosus | reverse complement strand
TGAAGTTCTCAAGAGAGGGAAATATGCACACCGTACGCTGAAGATAGAAAAGCTTTATCTAAAATATATTTGATGATGTAAAATAGTGGCTTAATCTTTTAGGTACTAACAGTCCTTTTTCGAAACTGTCCTTATTTTTGATTAAATAATCGTCTTTTTTACTCACTTTCGGAATTTCAACCCTTGAAATACTCAACCCTACGTGCTCATATAAATGTTTAATGAAAAAGTTGGTAATTTTAAAGCCGGACAAAGTGGCAGGCTGATGTGAGCTTAAATGTATAGCGTTGCTAGGTTGGAAATTATGCGCAGTTAGTGGCCATGATTCACTCGAAACGAGCCCCTGTTTATACTAGGGTCATAGTTTACCTAGAATGAAGGAGGAGTGACCTTAATAGTCACCGTAAAATTGGACCTGGCTACGATTTTGCGGACAGAGACTAGGCCTTAACCGTTTTGTTTATGGAATAGTTCATCGTCGTCATCATCACCGCGAGGACTAAGGACACCAGTGAGAGCGCATAAATGCATGACGCTGCGGTAATATTTAGCATACTTAGTACGAAACCGAGCGTGGTTTAAAGACATTTGCTTCGAACGCGTGGCCTCTTTAGCCTCCGAGAGATGACACCATATTGGCCCCGTCCATGCTCACAACCTCCTAACTCTTCAGTGAGATACTGATAAACCTTCCATCCCGGCATGCCTTGTTGCACTTTAGGTGACAGCGATAAGTAAAATCAAACAAATGAGTAAAAATCCTAGCTTGATTGCCCATTTGCCAACTTCAAATCCTACTAAAAGAAGGGATCCGCTGTGAATGGCTGCAAGTACGTGGACTCACCACAATAAAGACCAAAAAACAAGCATTGACATCGCCATAGGCATCTTAATTTCCAGTACAGCAAAAATGGGAACTAATAGGACGAAATTAAAAGCAAAACACATGGTATCCCTCCTCTTCACGTGGCTTTTAGGCAAATGCAACCAAAAGAAGTGACTTGTATAACAAGGATCCAGAACAGCGGCCAGCACTTAGCACTCTATCCTAGATCAATCGAAATTCAACAGAGAACACCTTTCGAGAGTAGCGATACCCAACAAACTAAGCTAAAACCATAGCCTGTGGTATTACTAATGAAACGGGACCCACTGTATTGCGATATCACGATATTGTTACTCTTGTTTCGCAGTTAACTACAATTCAGAGAAGACTCGTTAAGACTGAAGCAGAAGAATGACTGGCGGGAGCATCGATGACCAAGTTCAAGAGAAGGAACTGTTTAGTAAAATAAGGTGGACTCTTCAGCCTCTGCAGATTTTACCTCTATATTGTTGGCATGACTGTCCAACCCGTCCCCCTATACGCTAAATAATGAGTCGTCTTTACCAGTATGGGTTATTCCTTCTTCAAAAACAACCTGGAGTACCACACTAAATATCCAGAAATAAGCTAGATTAGAAAACAATCGGTTGACTAATGAGATTTCCCAAAAGCATATTTTATTGCCCATGGAAATGTGAGATACATACACGCGCGTAATCAGCATTGGCTGGTGACAGAATGGGGAGTAACAAGGAGGTGGGCGGTACACACAAAGTGTCTCTCGCATGACAGGACTAAACCCCAACACTTATGGGGTAAAAAGGTCACTGTCCAGTTCAGCTACAGGCATGGAAGGGAAAGGCCACAGGCCCGTTCAATTATCAAACGCAAATTGGCGATTTGGTTTGCAGTAGACAGTGAGATAGAGGAGCCAGCAGCCTGGTTAAAGTGCAGCACTACCTGAGACCATGCAACCATCGCACTGAAACGATGCTATAAGCATCTGAGAAACAGGTGTGAAAACGCCTGACGCGATTTTGGAGGGATGGCACTGATGACCCAGGCGATACTTTTATAGCAGTACGGTGAAGCATGCGGGAACTAGTGCAGCTCTCAGAAAAGCTCCAAAGAACACTCATGATTAAACACAACGACTGATTAAAACGGGAGATAATAGTTATAAATGATCCAGTTTCGTCTCAATGGGCAAATTTTAATAACTTTTGCCTTTTAATGGAGTTCAACCATAGAGGGTAATAATAAATGAACTTCATTGAGACATGAAACGCATTAGCATCATTGCATCCAGGGCTCTTCCCATGGTGACAGAAGTTAGCAACCAAAATAAGATGAGAGCTAATACACTATACGAGCCTTTTCAGTTACCCATGATTCGATTTCCAAGCCGACGACATCGAGCACCGCACACACTACCTATACCACTAGTACTCAAGCCTTACCTGAAGACCGACATGAATTAATGCGCTCTCAAGGGGGCAACAAATCTAGAGATACGCCCAAAGCGAAAGGCATATGATGAAAACGTAGACGAACTACACAAAAAGGACGAACAACCTCACAATACTAATCAATGGAGATTAGCAAATCGCAGCAAGGTTTCACCTTATCTGACCGTTATTTCTACCTAGTGCAAACGGAGCCAAAATAAGGCCTGTGGCATAATCTTTTTCCGCGTCTCAATTGCCAAGCAAAAGAGATAATTTGAGGCAGTCAGTCCCGTGAATAGTTCATATAAAGCTCAAGTCATGTGATGAGTGCGGTAGACGCATGGCAGAAAATGCATGGAGGGCTTCTCGCCTTAAGTGAAGCAGAATGCAGTGAGCCAAAAGCTGGGCAAGTACAAATAATTAATCGGATTTGGAAGAAGCGCGAGGCAACACAATTTAAAAGGCAATAGCGCATGATAGCTTACTTTTTGGGTGTTGTTTAGGACCTATAGAAAGTAAATCACTCGTGATCGGGAGGAGCCTGACAAGAGGCTAGGTAGATTAACTATTCTCGAACCAAATCTAGGCGGAGAGTATTACACAGTAAGAATCACGCGCGTTTGTGTAGCTTAACTATGGAAGTTAGGAGGTTTATTCTGTGGTTATGTAAACTTTGAGCGAGATTTTTTGCATTGAAAAGGGATAGAATAAAATAACTCAAGTTCGCGGTCTCTCGACATTTAGATTTCAAAACAAAAAGAGGTAAACTGGTGAAGAAAATGCTTAAGCTATGGGAGAAGCAAACTCAACTATCAACAGAAGGAGAAAATACATCAATTTAACTTCAAACACATGTCAAACACAAACGTGCACGACTCAACTGCTAGAAAAATTTGCAAATTAAAAAAGTTGCTAACCGGATTACTTCAAGGTCAAAGGATAGTAAATAGCGCTAACAATATACAGCCAAGCGCTTTAAACAGACTTCAAAGAAGTGTCAAATATGCACTCACATTAGTGAGTTGTTGCACAAGCTCCAGAAGGCTCTGTTTAAAACTCCAACCACCATTGTTGTGCAGACCGCAGTAGGTAATGTTATCGAAATCACAAGCTAGTTCCTCGGAGAGAAGTTGCGCATGGAGATCCAGATCCACCGTTGTCGCCAAAGCCACCGCGGACGGCCTCAACAGAGGTGATGCGATGAGAAGCAAGAGTGCCGAGTAGAGAGATAAAAACCTCCACTGCATCTTAGTGGTCTAAGGCACAGGTAGCCCCTTTGACCTTGGAGATTTCGTCGAAACCTAGAAGAATATTCTGAATCAGCCTCCCTCTTCACCAGCACAGAGACTAATACACGCCATTCCTTTCAGAGCTTCAAGTAGTCATTCCTGCTTTTCAGCTTCACTATAGAAGCTCACAACTCATCTAGTACCATTCTGAATGGACGAGTCGCGCAAACCTCGATGATATTGAGAATGCGCGCATACCAAACACAATAAAGAGGTTTGAGAATGCTTGTATTAGGTCAAAAAAGTATTTTATACAAATAAGCAACGTCAGTAACACCAAATTTGCTCACGAGTCATGATAAATGAGAATGCTGTCATGTCTCCTCAAACTGGAGATGACCATCGAACACCAACTGAAGGAATTTGCTTAGAAGGAACCTTTCACATTTTTGGTAAAGTTCTAGTTCGTTTATATAGTCCACTTCACCCAAAAGTTGATGGCTGAACTTATAATGATTACGCTGGTCCTAGTATTTGACCCCTTAAACTAATGTTCGCTTTGATAGCTGTTGTTAATAGCGTTAAGATCGACACAAATAATGGCATAAAAAAAAACAATTGGCCACTCCATGGGCCGTATTGGTGTTAGCGTCAAGGTTAATGATGATCCTGATAAGTCACTCTGCTCCTTTGCATACAGTCTTCAGGACGTGAGAGTGAAAACCTAGCATCTTGATTGTAGTACCTTTACCGTATGACCTACCAGCTGACCTAGCTCGAAATACGATACCGACGTGTTTAATTTCACAGACTCACATAAAAATGATGCGGCGCTACTTGCAGTAGTTAATGCGGTACGCTCCCTATTGCCCACGTACAGCCAGCGAATAAATCATGACCCTGTTCAGACACCGTCCATTATGATGTCAGGAAAAAGCGGTAGTGAGCACATATATGCGATAATATGATGATGAACAAACTTCCTACCAATGAAAGCGTTTGGATACTTGTATCCACGGAAAACGTTAAGTACAGTGCGATAATCGGACGCCGCAAATCATGTGAATGGTGTAAACGTGGAAAAACTTGTTCTCTTGCAGACGCAAAAGTTGCAGCTTGGCCCCAACGTCCCCTGTAATATGCTTGAGGCGTCATTGCAATGATTATTAGTTAGCAAGCCGGTAATACCAGATTCATTCTCATCCGATTTTCAGAACGGTCACAGAAAAGTTTTTTGATAGCCGAGGCTGAGAACGGTTTCATTGGGGAAACTTCGGCTAGGCTTATGTGGATAAATTTGAAATTCTAATAATAATAAATTTTTTGCTCTTAGGAAAACCGCTCATTTCCCTCCCATTTAAATGAGACTTCCGCATAGCTAGCTTTACCTGCTATTGTATTTAATGCACGTAATGTGGGCAAATTAAGTAAAGACGACGTCCCATATTTTATATGAATGAGGTGTGTGTTATGAGACGATCCCCATTACAAGTTAAATCCACGAAAACGTCGCATACGCACCCACAGAAATGTTTTAATCGGCCTAACAGGCACGCCTTGCTACCTTCTCTTCTGCAACGCGGTATTGGTTTTCATGGACAACTAGCAATGACCATATTCCTCCACTTTTTTGCAAATGTATATTCTGCTGTAAATAGTGCTGGCTTTGATGATTTACCGAAATGGCTACTGTAAGTGAGAAATGACCCAAGTCATTGCAACAGTCAGTAAGGCAGGATGATGTTGGTAAGGTATTTTTCTGACGACGTCCTGACTTACGCAAACAGGGGCTGCAAATTATGCTTTTAATTTCATGAGATCAATATAAACAATAACTGAGGACAACTTAAGCCTTTAAAACTTTCTTAATAGCATAGCTACCAACAATTCGTGGCGCCCGAAAGCTGACTGAATGAATAGATCGACGAAATGGTACTTCAACAACAAGCTTTTTTGGTTGGGAAACTTTTGTACTATAGTGACAAATTGGAACCAGCTATTTCATTGTAACAAATTCACCATTTATACTGAATTGCTTGCTCACTACTTTGAAGGACTAGAGATGTTTTAGGAACTTGAAAAGCGAACAATGAATGAAAAGATAAATTTTGCTGCATAATGTCGGCCGAACTTGACATTCTTTTCAGACACTAGCGCATGAAAAGAAGTGACGGAACTCTTGCGGTAGTCCATGTCCAGCAGTAGCTTGCCATTGAGAAATGTTTCCACTGAGGACAAAAATAACCCATGGTTCCATAAAAGGAGCTGTAAACTAATAACTGAACAAGTCATGCCAAATATATTCGACAATATACTGCGGAGCGCGGTCTTCAGCCAACGATAAGAACTAATGCATAAAAGTCACACTTACAAGGTAAAAGAAAATGGGATTACTTATATTATTTATCTACTGCGACATTTGTAGGTAACGAACCCACTAAAAAGCTGCTACCATCAGCAAAATCAAAAAAATGGATGCAAATAGTCTCCATTTCGTTTTAAATAAAATAAAAGAAAGGGACTGATTTCGACCATAACAACAAATTCATTTAAATGAAGTGGATGATTATGTACAACGAAAGAATGACATCGGACGGAATCTGGAATAGAACAATAAAGTCGACATCGACTCAGTTGACCAAAGTGCCAAATACAACCGCAATTTCGTGGAAAAGGTGTCTAAGTGCAAGCAGTGTTTAGATGCAACGATTTTCCCCCCTGGCACAAGGCGATAAACATAAGGCTAGGTGCTAAAGGAATCAAAACACCACTTTCGAGCTCAATCGAATTGAAGATACACGCAAGTTCAACAGCATTATTCCAACTACAAAGAAATTAGTAACAAGATACCATAAACTATCTGAAGTCCACAGCGACTTATTGAATAATAAATTCAAGGGCTAGTTTCTCAGGTTAGATAAGGACAAACTATTATTTTATGAAAAAAAGGGGGCGAACAAATCCATAAAAGCCCACCCCAATCAGAAAAGGGATACAATAAAAGAATGAAATACGTATCAAAATAAAAAATAGGCATTTTTCCTTCGGCAAACATGTGCTCAATACAACAAATAACGCCATAAAATATATGTTCAGACAACATGCAACCTAGGCAGGTGAAAATCTATCCATGATAACTCACACATTAAGCGATCAGTGGCCTCGCCAATCAAAGGGCTTGGGTGAATGGGCTATTTTCGCAATGTCAAGGTCAGTACAAAAGTGCGAAAAAAGCCAAATTTCTATACCATCACTAACTGCTAAAAAAGCGCAAAGCAAGGCAAAAAATCTTTTATACGCTTTGTTTTTTCAGCATTTTTGGCTCAATTGCTAATAAATAATTAAATATCAGGATTGCAATATAATTACAAGCATATTTAAGCTAAGACCATGTTTTTGTTTGCAAAGGAAATTTTATCAGTTTGTTTTGCTTTTTTTGTTCTTTTATTTCCTAATTTGTCTGAATCTATTTCCTATTATACGAATAAGGCTAATCCGATGAATTCCTTCAATATGTAAGACATGCTTCTGCGCGCACTTATGTAATTTTGCAAGCTCTGCAAAATATCATAAAACCCTCAAATGAGGCCGTTACCAGGAGCACAAATGGATAAATTCCGATTTTGCTAACCCCGTGGCTCCTTGGACTTCCTTGGATAGGAAGCAATAATGTAGCGTCTCGGGACTCCCTGAAGACGAAAGAAGACAAAATACTCAGGCAGAATATATATTCAGCGCAGAGAAGGTGTCTGGACTATTGACATGGCCCAAAAGGCCAGCCCAACCAGCGAGGTACAAGGGGCTAATTTAAAGTACAAAAGTGGCGTTTTGCAAATGCCGAGGGATAAACCACTATCGCATTATAATAACACTGGGGCAGAATATGCGTTGCCGACCTGCAGAAGGACTGATGAGCCACTGACATGGCCCAAAGGTGTGCCTCTCTGTGGAAATAGAATGGCCGTGTGCTCTGGTCTCAGCCTAAAAATAGCATTAAAACCTTTTTGTGGCGAACTCCATCACCAGCCTAATCTCTACATAATTAAAGGTCTATCAATTGACCCTATCAAGATCATTGCCCTAGACACTCATCCGCATACTAGAAGTTTTACAAACGTGACATCATTGAGTGCCATCGGATGATAGCCTGCGCAACCGATACATACCAAGTATACAAGCATACACCACCCCCAATGTGCCATCGTGCATTGTCAGACCCGTTTGCCCTCAACATAAACCTCTTTCAGCGTAACTCACGCACTTTCTGCCACAGTCACCTCGCATAAGCTCACGGATAAAAGAACAAAGAGGCAGCAACGCATTGATCGCCACCGCTCTCAATTTACTGCACTATGAATAGACTTCCGACACACCCAAACCCGGCCCAGCACAAGAAAAAACCACTATCATTGAAACTAAAGAGGAAATTAATAGATAGTAAATAATTGAAATCTAATAAACATATTCCAAAATGAAACACAGATAGAACTCAAGGATCCAGCGCGGTGGTGAATTCACTCTCCCCCACAGTGTTGTCTATCGTATCAACGCTCCAATCACCATGGCCACTAGGCGCGACGTTTGGGTGAGCGGAAGTGGGTGTCGGTGTATCCGAGGTGGCGGCAGTAATAGTAGTGGAGGGCGAGTCAGTAGCGATGGCAGCAGCCGGCGTCTGCTCCTCGACAAAAACAAGTTCCTCGGGTCGAGGTGGTTGGGGAGGAAAGGCACCGTCCCAATGTTGCTCCAGTGACACTACGGACGCAGAAACAGCGGTTGCGATTTCACCGTCCTGTGAAACGCCTTCAGCCGGTGTTGCTCTGCGCCGCACCAACGAGAAGACGTCGTAGAATATGGTTGACGCCTTTTGGTTACAGAAAAAAGAACTTTACGATACAGTGATTCTTTCTTATGCACCAAAAAAGAAGGCTTCAAGGGGAACCCAACAACCGAGAAAGCAAAAGCCCTTGTCGTTATTATAGTCACTTACTACCGAGATAATGAAACTGCCCTTTTTCAATACTCCACATTTACATATTCTAAAGTCAGACACGCGTCTGCCTAATTTTAACCAAAAAAATTTTCCCCTATGGTAAATTTAGCTTTAATCAGCAAGTCTAGAGGATTGCCAATGAAAACTACTATAAATAAAGGAAGTACAAAGACATAACTATGGAGGCTCCGCAGTACCCATGGGTCAAGGTCACCATCTTAATGATGACACTCCGTTCATGTCACTTCTATAGGGAGCCTAAAAGGCCTTATGTATACGCATTTGTAACAATATTATATTGGGGCTCATCCATTATTAAAAATCGTCAGAAAGGGCTCGAAGGCTACAGGTTTACAAAAGGACAATGAACAACCAATGAACAATTCAACCTGCCTCAGATACAGCTTTGTCCATGAACATGGAGGCATCGAGACCAGGAACTACGAAAACCCCCTCCTCACCGAGTCCGTAGTCATATCCGAGGGTTCGACAGGCTACGTTGGAAAGATCAGGCAAGGTGAAGAAGCAGTTCCACAGGATGCGGGGTTTTCCAGGTGTTTCTGTATCTATCAAGAGAGAACAGAGAAGATTGGAAAATTAATTGTGAGATCTGGGTAGCTTAATTGCTTGCTTACCAGTGGAGTAGAGGAGACTGATCGAAGACGCAAAAATCTCGGCCGCGTCGACACAACTGTCGGAGAAGGCAGTGAGATGGACTATGTCTGGAAAGTGGAAGATAGAGGCAATGAAGATACTGTTGCAGAGCGATACGTTAATACACTGGACTGCACAGGCCCCGTTCATAGAATTCAAGCGCTTTTTTATGCTTACAATAAGGCTATTCCCCGAACCATATAGTTTATACAGTTTTGAGAATAATTTGGGAGCTGCGCTGGTAAACTCATTAAACTTCATGACATCAACACCTGGAATCTAACTGCAAATGGAGGAATCTCTAGTGGTTTCTAATAGGCCATGAAAACCGGACGGAATCTTAACGACATCTCCGATCTCGCGTTCTGGTTAATAGCCGGCAGTGAATATAATGAGTCGAAACTTTCATAAAGTGTTTCATTAACGACATGAAACCGGTAATGGCACCAATGTCGATAGAAGTTACAAATACGGAAAACAGTTATATGAAGCTACTTTATCAAGTGCATTTCAATGGGGATTTTCCCTTCTAAACAACCCTTTGCTACGGCAATTGGTGATATGGACACGGGTTGTTGAAATGCATCTGACTGCCATGTGATGGCCGAATTGGAAAAACAACCACGGGGAGCACTAGGCACTGCACGACCATGCACATGATCCAGTTGCATCGGAAAAAACTCACATAACTCCACCTTGCCGCCTGATTTTTCAACCGGGATTTCTAGAAGGAAAGCTGGTTCAGTGGAGTTTAGTGTTGGGAGTGGTAGCGGCATCAGTGTAATCTGGATTAAATAAAGATTGTCAATAAACTCAAAAGAAGAAAACCATCTAACTGGCTGAATGGCTCACATCATGAGGCTCATGGCCAGATGGAAAAAGCGAGCCTTCCGTCACTAAAATCGACCGTGCAATCCACCGGCTGATCTGTGGCGTCAGCCAATCACTCGGCGCCTGCTCTGCACCAATAAGAAGGCAGGAAGTGGACACCTCCTCACCGGTGGAAAGACTGAGATGGTAGCGCCGAGCATGGTTGTTCAAATTGCGTCTAACCGCAGTTACAGTTCTGCTCAGGCAATAGGTGCCCGAAAACACCGCACACATTCTACAAATTGGAGTGAGCTTCAGATATACAGCTCACCTGCAGAAAGACTGAGGCAACTCCCCACAGCCGAAGAGGGGCCAGAGCAGAGGGAAGGGACCTACACGATTCATTGAGGCAATGAGACGCCCAAACCGGGGAAGAGCCTACGCAAAAAGAAGCATGTATGCTTCTATGCATCAGTGAATCTTGCCAAGTCTGATTAATTTTAGTGCACTGAGGAAAACTGACGTTTCGTAGGGTGATTGCGCTGTCGGCGAGGGCAAGGCAATTCACCACAACGCGAGAAATGAAGGCATCCAAGTTGCGCTTGCTTTGAAGGTACTCCACTAGTGGACGATCGAGGTAGGCTAAAAAAAGACGTATTTTAAATTTTAATAGGCATGAAGTGTGACAATGAAA